>NC_049983.1:22598624-22708777 GCF_000003815.2 Branchiostoma floridae | reverse complement strand
ATGCTGTACTATGCTCATTCGAGCCCATAACACTGAGGAAGCCACACGGCGAAACATGTTTGTTGTGTGTTGGTTCGAATAAAGTTCCTAAACGGGGAACATGCGGCTCCAGCGTCTTTTCTGAAGATGTGGCGTAAGTGTGAACGGTTGGCTGAGGTCTCCTTCTCCACATATATCTACATTGTTTATATTGTTACATTACATTAGATTAGATTAGTTGTTAGATATTTGCAATAGTATATATTTCTACTCCCGTGTATATTCAGATTGCCATACATTGTACCTGTTCTATGTTCTAGGCTTTTGATACATTATTTCTCTCGTTATCAGGACATATTGCCACACAAGGCTTTATTCTGTAAAATGCATTTTTGTTTGAAGAGTCTAATAGTGAAGGACGTATAGTGCCCCTATGTTGTACTTGTGACCTTCTTCCTGCACTAGGGCACATAGATCAGAATGGGCGATGAGATGCTGCCAAAGATGCTGTTATCCCTTCTGATCATCCTGAAGGTGTTTGGATCAACAGAAGCTTCCTGCAGCATTTCTGGTTCCTATGCTGACTGCTACTACATGGACCTGACCAGCGTTCCCCAGGACCTGCCGGCAAACATCACTACCCTTGATTTGAAAAGGAATCTAATCACGACATTAAGTCAGTCTGATTTCCAATCGTATGGGAGCTTGACACACCTAGACTTAAGTCGCAATCATATTGACAAAATCAATGGCCAAGCATTCTATTATTTGTCAGATTTGATCAATTTGGATCTTAAAGAGAACAGCCTGTCCAACGTCAGTGCTGACATGTTTACAGGGCTGGGGAACCTGGAGTACCTTAGCTTATATCTTAATGAGATCAATAATATTCAGGCTGGAACTTTCAATTCAACGCCACAACTTAGAGACTTATACATGGGTAATAACAAATTAACAAACCTCAGTCCTGACATGTTCACATGGCTGGGAAATTTGCAGAAACTTGGGCTGCATGACAACAAATTATCAAACCTCAGTCCTAACATGTTCTATCGGCTGAACAACTTGCAGAAACTTTGGCTGGATGGGAACACATTAACAGACCTCAGTTCTGACATGTTTACAGGGCTGGAAAACTTGCAGGTACTGACATTGCACGATAATGATATTAATGATATCCAGGCTGGAACTTTCAACTCAACAACACAATTGGAATATTTGACACTTTATCATAACAAGTTAACAAACCTCAGAACTGACATGTTTAGAGGACTGGGTAATCTGCAGACCATTTCTTTGCACAATAACGAGATCAGTGATATTCAGGCTGGAACATTCACTTCAACACCACAACTGGGAATCCTGAACCTGGAAAACAACAAGTTAACAAGCCTCAGATCTGGCATGTTTACAGGGCTGGGGAACGTGCAGCATCTTGATCTGCGTAGTAATGAGATTAATGATATTGAGGCTGAGACTTTCATTTCAACACCACGCCTGGAATACTTGTTCCTGAATGGGAACAAGTTAACACACCTCAGATCTGGCATGTTTACAGGTCTGGGAAACTTGCAGCGTCTTGGGCTGCAACATAATGAGATTAAGGACATTCAGGCTAGGACTTTCAATTCAACATTACTACTGGAGATATTGAAAATACATAACACTAAGTTAACAAGCCTCAGGTCTGGCATGTTTACAGGGCTGAGAAACTTGCAGCATTTTCAGCTGCAACATAATGAGATTAATGATATTCAGGCAGGGACTTTCATTTCAACATTACAACTGAGAGACTTGTTCATGGATGATAACAAGTTGACAAACCTCAGATCTGACATGTTCATAGGGCTGGAAAACTTGGAGCGTCTTCAGCTGCAAAGAAATGGGATCCGTGACATTCAGGCTGGGACTTTCATTTCAACACCACGACTGGAATTTTTGTACTTGGGTGGGAACAAGATAGCACACCTCACATCCGACATGTTTACAGGGCTGGGAAACTTGCAGGAGCTTTGGCTGTTTGATAATTGTATAAGGGACATTCAGGCTGGGACTTTCAATTCAACATCACAACTGACTAAGCTGTTGTTAGATCAGAATAGACTTGCAGTGCTAAACGCAGAGATGTTTGCAATACTATCATCAATCTCTTATGTAGATATCAGCAACAACCCCTGGCAGTGTGACTGTAGGATGGTTCCATTCAGGCAGATGATGAGTGGGTCGACTCCTTGGTGGTCTGATTCATTCGAAAACCAAATCACATGTGACGGACCTATCAGTAGAAACTTACGCGGACAAAAGCTTGAAGATATGCGTATTGAAGATCTGATCTGTGAAGAGCCAACAATAGTGAGCTTTGGGAAGAGTGACAATAACACAGTGGTAGAGGGAGAGACACTCTATTTGGTTTGCGAAGCTTCAGGAATCCCCACACCAGACATCACAGTCACCCTCCCATTTGGACTGAATACAACTGCTGAGTCAGGTGGGAGGGTGACTGTGGATGTGAATGGTACCATCACCATCAACAATGTCACTGCAGCAGCGGATGCTGGTCTGTATGTCTGCATTGCAACAAGTCCTGTTGGCTCAACGTTTGCCTCACTGGTTGTAAATGTCCATCTGAAAGTGACCACAACTGGTACAATGGCAAGAGCGACTTCACTCCTTCCTATGGCTGACCCCTCTAAGAAACCAGACATCAGGAGTTCCGATGAGTCTACTCCCACTCTGTCCATACCTGTGCTCGTTGGCTCTGTGTGTGGCGCATTAGGAGTGACTCTCCTTGTTGGCACCATCATTCTCACAATCTGGTGCAAGAGGAAGGCCCAGAACCCTTCCTCCGGCCCACCCAATCCTGTCGTTTTCAGTAGCGCAGCAGCTAGTGTCACGATCACTGGGCATGATCAGACAGGGCAGGGTGGGACACAGGCCACAAGTGAATCCTTGAAAGATGCCTGAAACTCAAAACATGTCCCTGGACACACTGATGCTTAAATTTGTACAGTACTTCATAAATAACCCTATTAAAACATTTAAAACCTAAGTTATATCAATATTCCACCTAGACACGGAATACAGTATATAGTGTCAAAAACTACAAACGTGAGTTTCTGTAAGGTGTAACTTGCCCTAATCTTTTTAATGTTGAATTTTGTAAATGATTCCAAAATGGATTTGCGTTTTTAATACAATATAAAACATTTTAAAGACAACTGACAATTTTCTTTAAGTAAGTCAAGACAGTTTTTAAGCAAGTCAAGACAGTCTTTTAAAGACAGAATTTGTCATATTGTATTACTACAGCAAAACAAAATACATGCACAACAATCCTGTTCATAGTATAATTTGAAGTTTCGATAGGCATCACTGGCTTTATTTGATGGACAGGATCTTCTGCACACTCATATCTAATGCGCTTGAGCAAAAACACTAATAGGCTTAATCCAAATATTTATATTCTTACATTTTTAGTGCTGAAAACATTGTTTCAAGGAAAATATTAGAAGTTGCTTGCATATGTAACATAAAGGTTAACTTACGCTTCTACTGAAATACCTTTGTCAATGCTAATATGTTAAAGACATGTACAAATGAGTTGTCAACGCATGCCTAACGTTTTGACACTTTTGTACATCATGAATCAAGAATTGATGTTACAAGCCTGTATGGCTTTGCTTTTATCTAATAAACTCCATAATTGGACAGTTATCTGCATTGGCGATGTGTATGGTGTTGAGTGTGCATAGAATGTGTATAGTGATATATATGCAGTTTGTTGCATGCCTCAAGCGTCACACAGCGAAGTCAAATTGTACTGCTTGCTAGCCCCGCCCACCGAATCAACGGAATTTATTCCAAATATGGGAGCAGTTGCGAGGCGTTACAGCTTGCTCCACAAACATATTACAGACAACAACACGCCCGCTTGTTAGGGATGCAGCTGCGTGTTCCTGCATCAAGTCAGCTGATATGACATACCATACTAGCTTTGTACGCACGCAAGCAGTTAGCTATGTAAATATCTTATATTTTCATCAAGCATCTCGTCACATGATAGCCCTGAAGTACCTTATTCCAAGCTGTATGACTAAATTTCTGAGGAATTCGTACAAAATTTGAATTTTGATATTCATTTCTCAGTCAATTTTAGACATTGTCACCCTTAATTTTCAAGAAACAAAGCCGTTAAACGGTACATGTAGTATGACTGGGTTGGGGATGAGAGCCACTGTTTTGGCATATAAACGCCATTCTTGTGACCGTCCCGTCCGAAGTTCCTCGGGACTTCCTCTGCACTGGAAGTGTTGCACGGCAGCCCAGGCCAATTCGTGTTCGAATTTTTACGGTGTGATATTCAGTTACCTATCTCGGTCACGCTAACAATAAATCAGAAAGATCGGATATTAAACTAAAAAAGATCGCCTTTCAGAAAAAAAGTTAATTAGCGGGACCGAACTTGTAAAACACACCTGTTCGTCCTGTTCCACGGTTAGCCCTTGGCAATAGCCTATGGCTTGTTGGGCAGCCCTGACTGTCTGTAAACAGCCCAAAGAATAAATAAATAAATAATTAAACACACCTGTGGCCAGTCATATTTTTTGCCGAGCAAGCTGACATTGCAGCTCAAGAGAGCTTTTCTTCTGCAGACGCACTTGAATGTTTCTGTCGGTACATTTCTTCAGGACGCTGTATCTGGGTAAGTGTTTTATCACTGTCTTGTGTCTGGCGCTCTTCTGCTTGTAAAGGATCCAGATGAATTGAGCAAAGGTGACCCCTTTTGGGAGATTAACTTGTAAATTTCTGTGAAAGTCTGATATTCTGCCCTGAATCAAGACTTCCAAGTAGCAACTTGCTAGATATTGTGTTCTTGACTAATCACATCATTCTGATGACTGAAAACATAATTTTATGTGTAAGGTCATTCTCATATACGAAGGAACTGAACACAATGTAGATCAATACAATGTATACTATGACATGCTAGTGGTGAGAGTACTGAATAGTGGTACCAACTCAGCAGTACATGTACATCTTTGTTTGTGGTTTCCTTCTCTTCCATCCCTGACATGCTTGTGGTGAGAGTACTGAATATTGGTACCAACTTAATACCAACTAAGTAGTACATGTACATCTTTGTTTTGTCATGAAGTCCAGGAAGATTAATGCCGTGCCATATGGCACGTCACTAACGGATTTTCAAATAAAGTCTCAAAGTATAATTTTAAAACAGCGAAAACAGATACAAGTTAGATTGCTGAGGAGCAATCTGAATTAACTCTTGTCTGAAATTTGTTAGGACTTTTTGACAAGGAAGGTCTATAGCTAAATATTACGCTGCTGTCAGCTATCAGAAAATAAAGGCACTTATTTTAGAAAAATAACTTTTGTTTCGAATGTCTAAAAAGAATTTATAGTATTCATTAGTTACATGTTTACCTCCCTGCATCAGAACATAGAGGAAGTATGGGTGGAAAGCTGCTAGCGTCCCTGTTGTTCCTTTTGATCATCCTGAAGGTGTTTGGATCAACCGACCCGGACTGCGACATATCTGAAGATGGTTCTACTGTTACCTGCCGGAACGAGAACCTCACCAGTGTTGCTCAGACCATGCTGGCAAACCTGCCAGCAGGCCTGGCAGCAGGCATCACCCACCTTGATTTTCGGCAAAATATAATGCCCACAACATTAGATCGGTCTTTTTTGTCACATGCACGTACACAGTTTGTTAGCTTGGTACATCTAGAGCTAGCATTCAATGGTATTGCCAAAATCAATAGAAACGCATTCTATAACTTGCCAGATCTGACATATTTGGGTCTTTCTGAGAACCGCCTATCCAACCTTAGTGCTGACATGTTTACAGGGCTGGGAAACTTACAGGACCTTAGGCTGCACAGTAATGACATCAGTTATATTCAGGCTGGAACTTTCAATTCAACACCACAACTGACCTCCTTGCACCTTCACATGAACGAGTTACAGAACCTCAGATCTGGCATGTTCACAGGGCTGGGAAACTTGCAGGAGCTTACGCTGTACAGTAATGACATCAGTGATATTCAGGCTGGAACTTTCAATTCAACACCACAACTGACCCTCTTGCGACTGGTTGAGAACAAATTAGCAAACCTCAGATCTGACATGTTCACAGGGCTGGGAAACTTGCAGTGGCTTGAGCTGCAACATAATGTGATAGACAACATTCAGCCTGGAACTTTCAAGTCAACACCACAACTGACAGACTTGTGGCTGTATGATAACAAGTTAACAAACCTCAGATCTGACATGTTCACAGGGCTGGGAAACTTGCAGGAACTTTACCTGTACAATAATGAGATCAGTGATATTCAGGCTGGAACTTTCAATTCAACACCGCAACTGACAGACTTGAGGCTGTATGATAACAAGTTAACAAACCTCAGATCTGACATGTTCACAGGGCTTAGAAACTTGCAGGAACTTTACCTGTACAATAATGAGATCAGTGATATTCAGGCTGGAACTTTCAATTCAACACCACAACTGACAGACTTGAGGCTGTATGATAACAAGTTAACAAACCTCAGATCTGACATGTTCACAGGGCTGGGAAACTTGCAGGAGCTTACGCTGTACAGTAATGACATCAGTGATATTCAGGCTGGAACTTTCAATTCAACACCACAACTGCCAGACTTGAGGCTGTATAATAACAAGTTAACAAACCTCACATCTGGCATGTTTACAGGGCTGGGAAACTTGCAGACACTTGAGCTGTACAATAATGAGATCAGTGATATTCAGGGTAGAACTTTCAATTCAACACCACAACTGACAGACTTGAGGCTGTATAATAACAAGTTAACAAACCTCAGATCTGACATGTTCACAGGGCTGGGAAACTTGCAGACACTTGAGCTGGACAATAATGAGATCAGTGATATTCAGGGTAGAACTTTCAATTCAACACCACAACTGACCACCTTGCACCTGCACTTTAACAAGTTAACAAACCTCAGATCTGACATGTTCACAGGGCTGGGAAACTTGCAGACATTTGAGCTGTACAATAATGAGATCAGTGATATTCAGATTGGAACTTTTAGTCCAACGAAACAACTTCGCAAGTTCAGGCTGAATCAGAATAGAATTGAAGTCCTTCACGCAGATATGTTTACAGTACTGTCATCAATCTCTGATGTAGATATCAACAACAACCCCTGGCAGTGTGACTGTAGGATGGTTCCCTTCAGGCAACTGATCAGTGGGTCGATTCCTTGGTGGTCTGATTCATTTGAAAACCAAATCACATGTGACGGACCTATCAACAGAAACTTACGCGGACAAAAGCTTAAAAATCTGCGTATTGAAGATTTGATCTGTGAAGAGCCAGCAATAGTGAGGTTTGGGAAGGGTGACAATAACACAATAGTAGAGGGGGAGACACTCCATTTGGTCTGTGAAGCTTCAGGAATCCCCACACCAGACATCACAGTCACCCTCCCATCTGGACTGAATGCAACTGTTGAGTCAGGTGGGAGGGTGACTGTGGAGGTGGATGGTACCATCGCCATAACCAATGTTACTGCAGCAGCAGATGCTGGCCTGTATCTCTGCATTGCAACAAGTCCTGTTGGCTCAACGTTTGCCTCACTGATCATTTATGTCCACGAAGTGACCACAACTGGTACAATGGCAAGAGCGACTTCACCCCTTCCTATGGCTGTCCCCTCTAACAAACCAGACACTAGGAGTTCCCATGAATCTGCTCCCACTCTGTCCATACCTGTGCTCGTTGGCTCTGTGTGTGGCGCATTAGGAGTTACTCTCCTTGTCGGCACCATCATTCTCATAATCTGGTGCAAGAGCAAGACCCAGAACCCTCCCTCAGGCCCACCCAATCCAGTCGTTTTCAGTAGCGCAGCAGCTAATGTCACGATCACTGGGCATGATCAGACAGGGCAGGGTGGGGCCCAGGCCGCAAGTGAATCCTTGAAAGATGCCTGAAACTCAAAACATGTCCCTGGACACACTGATGCTTAAATTTGTACGTGACTTCATAAATAACCCTATTAAAACATTTAAAACCTAAGTTATATCAAGATTCCACCTAGACACGGAATACAGTATATAGTGTCAAAAACTACAAACGTGAGTTTCTGTAAGGTGTAGTTTGCCCTAATCTTTGTGATGTTGAATTTTGTAAATAATTCCAAAATGGATTTGCGTTTTTAATACAATATAAAACATTTTAAGGACAACTGACAATTTTCTTTAAGTAAGTCAAGACAGTTTTTAAGCAAGTCAAGACAGTCTTTTAAAGACAGAATTTGTCATATTGTATTACTACATCAAAACAAAATACATGCACAACAATCCTGTTCATAGTGTAATTTGAAGTTTCGCTAGGCATCACTGGCTTTATTTGATGGGCAGGATCTTCTGAACACTCACATCTAATGCGCTCGAGCAAAAACACTAATAGGCTTAATCCAAATATTTATATTCTTACATTTTTAAGTGCTGAAAACATTGTTTCAAGGAAAATGTAAGAAGTTGCTTGCATATGTAACATAAAGGTTAACTTACGCTTCTACTGAAATACCTTTGTCAATGCTAATATGTTAAAGACATGTACAAATGAGTTGTCAACGCATGCCTGACGTTTTGACACTTTTGTACATCATGAATCAAGAATTGATGTTACAAGCCTGTATGGCTTTGCTTGTATCTAATAAAGTCCATAATTGGACAGTTATCTGCATTGGCGATGTGTATGGTGTTGAGTGTGCATAGAATGTGTATAGTGATATATATGCAGTTTGTTGCAAGCCTCAAGCGTCACACAGCGAAGTCAATTTGTACTGCTTGCTAGCCCCGCCCACCGAATCAACGGAATTTATTCCAAATATGGGAGCAGTTGCGAGGCGTTACAGCTTGCTCCACAAACATATTACAGACAACAACACGCCCGCTTTTCAGGGATGCAGCTGCGTGTTCCTGCATCAAGTCAGCTGATATGACATACCATACAAGCTTTGTAAGCACGCAAGCAGTTAGCTATGTAAATATCTTATATTTTCATCAAGCATCTCGTCACATGATAGCCCTGAAGTACCTTATTCCAAGCTGTATGACTAAATTTCTGAGGAATTCGTACAAAATTTAAATTTTGATATTCAATTCTCAGTCAATCTTTGACAATGTCACCCTTAATTTTCAAGAAACAAAGCCGTTAAACGGTACATGTAGTATGACTGGGGTGAAGATGGGGGCCACTGCTTTGGCATATAAACGCCATTCTTGTGACCGTCCCGTCCGAATCTCCTCGGGACTTCCTCTGCACTGGGAGTGTTGCACGCACGGCCGCCTAGGCCAATTCGTGTTCGAATTTTTACGGTGTGATATTCGGTTACCTATCTTAAGGCACGCTAACAATAAATCAGAAAGATCGGATATTAAACAAAAAAAGATCGCCTTTCAGAAAAAAAGTTAATTAGCGGGACCGGACTTGTAAAACACACCTGTTCGTCCTGTTCAACGGTTAGCCCTTGGCAATAGCCTATGGCTTGTTGGGCAGCCCTGACTGTCTGTAAACAGCCGAACGAATAAATAAATAGATAATTAAACACACCTGTGGCCAGTCATATTTTTTGCCGAGCTAGCTGACATTGGAGCTCAAGAGAGTTTTTCTTCTGCAGACGCACTTGAATGTTTCTGTCGGTACATTTCTTCAGGACGCTGTCTCTGGGTAAGTGTTTTATCATTGTCTTGTGTCTGGGGCTCTTCTGCTTGTAAATGATCCAGATGAATTGAGCAAAGGTGGCCCCTTTTGGAAGATTAACTTGTAAATTTCTGTGAAAGTCTGATATTCTGCCCTGAATCAAGACTTCCAAGTGGCAACTTGCTAGATATTGTGTGATTGACTAATTACACCATTCTGATGACTGAAAACATATGTGTAAGGTCATCTCATATACGAAGGAACTGAACACAATGTAGATCAATACAATATATACTATGACATGCTAGTGGTGAGAGTACTGATCATGAATAGCGGTACCTACTAAGCAGTACATATACATCTTTGTTTTGTGTTGAAGTCCAGGAAGATTAATGCCATGGCGTGCCCTAGAGCACGTCCCTTATACCCCCCTCACATATAGCGAAAATCGATCGGACGACGAGTGTGCGAGCTCTAAATTACGAGGAGGCATGACCCTGATGCCGACAAAGAAATGGCAGAGTTCCCCCCTTCCCCCCTTCCTCCCCCCGTCAGGTCATGCTTCTTTGTAATTTACAACTCGCAGACTCGTCGTCCCATCGATTTTTGCTACATGTGACGGGGGTATTATGGATTTTCAACGAACGCGAGCCGTAGCGAAGTCAAATTGTACTTCTTGCTAAAGAAAAAAGCACCACGCTTAAGCTTCGTGTTTATTTTCAGATTCGACGAAGTTACCTTTAAATTACCTTATAGGGTTGATCCTTTCAATTGGGGCGATGGATATTTGACGTTTGCGTGTCTATCCCTATTCAAGTTTAGAAGCAAAACGCTAATCAATTTAGTACACCAATAGCAATGGAAGATATCGATGTATTCACTCAAACAATCTGGCCACCGTGGCACCAAGTTGACTACAGCTGTACATACAAGAACAATGATGTTGTTGTCAATCTTGGTTAATGAGATTAATTGTAAAATGTGATTAGACATGGCTTCTGGAATGTTACAAAGATTGGTACCAATACAAAGTAAAGTTGCCATATGAACTGTACAGTAGCTTTTTCTTGGTACTATGATAAGATATGATTCGATACAGAAACTTGGCCTCAGAATTGCACAGTGCATTATGGCACTCTCCGAGAAGATACATGAAGCCTCTCGCAATGTGCCCGAGCTGGGCTAAGAACCCCGAAACACTGTATTAAAGAAATTTACTGTTAGTATTACAGAAATGTAATCCGAATGTCTCGGCAGTTGGGTTGTGTTACAGCTTGCGCCACAAACATATCACTAAAAAAAAAACAGCAGCTTTGCGGGCATGCAGCTGAGTGTTCCTGCTGATATGACATACCATACTAGCTTTTTAGACACGCCACAGGAGCTAGCAATATGCATATCTTATATTTTCATTAAACATCCTGTAACATGATAACCCTGTAGAATAAAATTCCAGGCTGTATGATTAAATGTCAGAGGAATTCATTCAAAATTTAAATTTTGATATTCAGTTCTCATTCTCTTATGGACAATTTTTAATAGACAATGTCACCCTTAATCTTCAAGAAACAAAGCAGCTAAACTGTAGTATGACTGGGGTGAAGATGGGGTGCACTGTTTTGGCATATTAACGCCATTCTTGTGACCGTCCCGTCCGAAGTTCCCCGGGACTTCCTCTGCACTGGCAGTGTTGCTCGCACGGCTGCCTAGGCCAATTCGTGTTCGAATTTTTACGGTGTGATATTCGGTTACCTATCTTAGGCAAAATGAAAACAAATCAGAAAGATCGGATATTAAAAAGAATATATATGTATATATATATATATATATATATATATATATATATATATATATATATATTATATGTCAGAAAAACAAATGATTAGCTGACCGAACCTGTAAAACACACCTGTTAGCCCTATTCCAGGGTTTGCCTTGGCTGTCTGTAAACAACCGAACGAAAAAATAGATAGATAATTAAACACATCTATGGCCAGTCATATTTTTGCCGAGCTATCTGACATTGGAGCTCAAGAGATTATTTTTCCTCTGCAGACGCACTTGACTGTTTCTGTCGGTACATTTCTTCAGGACACTGTCTCTGGGTAAGTTTATATCATTGCCTTGTGTCTAGGGCTCTTCTGCTTGTAAAGAAGGCTTATTAACCAGGATCCAGATGAATTGAGCAAAGGTGGCCCCTTTCTGGAGATTAGATTGTGGATTTCTGTGAAAGTCTGATATTTTGCCCTAAATCAAGACTTCCAAGTGGCAACTTGCTAGCTATTTTGTGATTGACTTACTACATCATTCTGATGACTGAAAGCATATATTAAAGGTTGATCTCATATATACGAAGGTACTGAACACGATGTAGATCAATACAATGTATACATTGTACTATTATATACTTGTTGTTGCTGTCGTCTCTCTAACCGCTTCAATACGTCGGTAGTTGGTTACATGTGGTTTCCTTCTCTTCCATCCCTGATCATGACATGCTAGTGGTGAGAGTACTGAATATTGGTACCAACTTACTACCAACTAAGTAGTACATGTACATCTTTGTTTTGTCATGAAGTCCAGGAAGATTAATGCCGTGCCATATGGCACGTCACTAACGGATTTTCAAATAAAGTCTCAAAGTATAATCTTAAAAAACAGATACAAGTTAGATTGCTGAGGAGCAATCTGGATTAACTCTTGTCTAAAATTTGTTAGGACTTTTTGGCAAGAAAGGTCTATAGCTAAATATTACGCTGCTGTCAGCTATCAGAAAATAAAGGCACTTATTTAAGAAAAAATAACTTTTGTTTCGAATGTCTAAAAAGAATTTATAGTACTCATAAGTTACATGTTTGCCTCCCTGCATCAGAACATAGAGGAAGCATGGGTGGAAAGCTGCTAGCGTCCCTGTTGTTCCTTTTGATCATCCTGAAGGTGTTTGGATCAACCGACCCGAACTGCGACATATCTGAAGATGGTTCTACTGTTACCTGCCGGCACGAGAACCTCACCAGTGGTGCTCAGAACCTGCTGGCAAACCTGCCAGCAGGCCTGGCAGCATTCATCACCCACCTTGATTTTCGGCAAAATATAATGCCCACAACATTAGATCGGTCTTTTTTGTCACATGCACGTGCACAGTTTGTTAGCTTGGTACATCTAGAGCTAGCATTCAATGGTATTGCCAAAATCAATAGAAACGCATTCTATAACTTGCCAGATCTGACATATTTGGGTCTTTCTGAGAACCGCCTATCCAACCTTAGTGCTGACATGTTTACAGGGCTGGGAAACTTGCAAGAACTACGTCTTGAGCGTAATGAAATCAATGATATTCAGGCTGGAACGTTCAGTGCAACACCGAAATTACTAGCCTTGCACCTTCACATGAACGAGTTACAGAACCTCAAATCTGGCATGTTCACAGGGCTGGGAAACTTGCAGGAGCTTACGCTGTACAGTAATGACATCAGTGATATTCAGGCTGGAACTTTCAATTCAACACCACAACTGACCCTCTTGCGACTGGTTGAGAACAAATTAGCAATCCTCAGATCTGACATGTTCACAGGGCTGGGAAACTTGCAGTGGCTTGAGCTGCAACATAATGTGATAGACAACATTCAGCCTGGAACTTTCAAGTCAACACCACAACTGACAGACTTGTGGCTGTATGATAACAAGTTAACAAACCTCAGATCTGACATGTTCACAGGACTGGGAAACTTGCAGGACCTTAGGCTGTACAGTAATGACATCAGTTATATTCAGGCTGGAACTTTCAATTCAACACCACAACTGACCCACTTGTACCTTCACATGAACGAGTTACAGAACCTCAGATCTGGCATGTTCATAGGGCTGGGAAACTTGGAAGAGATTACGCTGTACAGTAATGACATCAGTGATATTCAGGCTGGAACTTTCAATTCAACACCACAACTGACCCGCTTGAAACTGGTTGAGAACAAATTAGCAAACCTCAGATCTGACACGTTCACAGGGCTGGGAAAGTTGCAGACACTTGAGCTGGACAATAACAAGTTAACAAACCTCAGATCTGACATGTTCACAGGGCTTGGAAACTTGCAGGAACTTTACCTTAGCTATAATGAGATCAGTGATATTCAGGGTAGAACTTTCAATTCAACACCACAACTGACAAACTTGAGGCTGTATAATAACAAGTTAACAAACCTCAGATCTGACATGTTTGCAGGGCTGGGAAACTTGGAAGAACTTAGGCTGTGGGGTAATGAGATCAGTGATATTCAGGTTGGAACATTCAGTCCAACGCAACATCTGCGCATCTTATGGCTGTATCGGAATAGACTTGAAGTCCTTAACGCAGATATGGTGGCAGTATTGTCATCAATCTCTAATGTAGATATCAACAACAACCCCTGGCAGTGTGACTGTAGAATGGTTCCCTTCAGGCAACTGATGAGTGGGTCGACTCCTTGGTGGTCTGATTCATTTGAAAACCAAATCACATGTGACGGACCTATCAGCAGAAACTTACGCGGAGAAAAGCTTAAAAATCTGCGTATTGAAGATCTGATCTGTGAAGAGCCAACAATAGTGAGGTTTGGGAAGGGTGACAATAACACAATAGTAGAGGGTGAGACACTCTATTTGGTCTGTGAAGCTTCAGGAATCCCCACGCCAGACATCAAAGTCACCCTCCCATCTGGAGTGAATGCAACTGTTGAGTCAGGTGGGAGGGTGACTGTGGATGTGGATGGTGCCATCATCATAACCAATGTCACCGCAGCAGCAGATGCTGGCCTGTATCTCTGCATTGCAACAAGTCCTGTTGGCTCAACGTTTGCCTCACTGATTATCTATGTCCACGAAGCTCCCACTCTGTCCATACCTGTGCTCGTTGGCTCTGTGTGTGGCGCATTAGGAGTTTCTCTCCTTGTTGGCACCATCATTCTCACAATATGGTGCAAGAGGAAGGCCCAGAACCCTCCCTCAGGCCCATCCAATCCAGTCGTTTTCAGTAGCGCAGCAGCTAGTGTCACGATCACTGGTCATGATCAAACAGGGCAGGGTGGGCCAAAGTGAATCCTTGAAAGATGCCTGAAGCTCAAAAACATATCCCTTGGTATCCTGATCCTTGAATTTTCTGGGACTTCATAAGTCCCCCTATTAAAACATTTAAAACCTAAAATATTTCAAGATTTCGCCTTAACACGGGATATACTCGCAAGTAAGTCCCTCAAGCCCAACCAATCCAGCCGTTTTCAGTAGTGCTTTAGCTTAATAGCTAGTGTCACGATCACTGGGCATGATCAGAGAGAGGAGGAGGGGGCCCAGGCCGCAAGTTGACTCTTGAAAGATGCATGAAATTCAAAAACATGTACCCGGGCATTTTCATACTTGGTTTTATTCATTTACACGTTTTAAAATCAACTTACAAAGCATACTGAAAGAGCAAACTAGAACCCGTGCCGGGGACAGAAAAACAATGAGCCCCCATCATAGTTAACAAATAACATGGTAGATGTGAAAAGTCAGAAAATAGTAATGATAATGTAATTACAAATCAGTGAATAATGATGATAGCAAATGGGATCAAAATAAAACATAATTGATGATTAGATATGAAAATTATACATTAAGTGATAACATAACTTTTAACTTTTGAACAAAACAATATAATCACACGAGTCAGGGGTAGGAGGAACCCCTTACATCCTTGGTCGGAAGTCTTCCTAGGAGACGGATACTCCGAACAATAAAGCACAAAAAAAAATAAAAAATGATTTCGGTATGGTGGCTTTGAAAAGGCGTCTCCTGACACCTGTGCATGGAGAACCTCAATGAAAAATCTAATGCAAAGATGAAAATAATTTCCTTCGTTTGTCCTTATCAGTTGTGGTGTTGACTTTTGAACATTATTCCAGAAAGGATGTGTGCTTTGCAAGGCATTTTAAAGTCAATTGGCAGTTTTTGAGACAGACTTTTTGTCAAATTCAGCCAAACAAAATATTTAAACAAAATACTAAACGTTTCCATGTAACTATTAAAGTCATAAAATCGTATGCAAATACCACTCATATGTAAACCAAGTTTGGATAGTTTCTACGGTAAGATAACACTATATAAAGTTTAGACGTTCTAGCATGAATTAGTTCTGCCGGCTCACTCTGGTGATGCTGAAGAGTGATGGATGTCACTGGAAACGTCCAGAAGTAATCCCTGAATATTGAATTGAATTGAGAACAATAATTGAAGAAGTTTGTTTGCAAGTTCGTGCCCGAGGGCTAATTACAAGTACATGGTATAAACGTAGTAGATATACAAGTGACAATTATGAACAATATTCTACTCTAATACTAGTGTTGGCCAACTCTAAACGGGTTGGGTTTGACTTCTTTTTTGGAAGCAGATGGAGACGAAAAGCCCTTTTCTAAAATTTGTGGGTTCTGAGATTTCAAGAGAAAAGTGTCTTTCTGTTCGTTTGTCAATGTGGGGAAGTTGGGATAAGTCTTTGTGGCTTCTCTAAGCTGAGTGATTCTTTCGGTTTGGTTGAATGAATATTTGGAAATAAAATGTGTTTCGTCCCCCACTGCTTTAGATGTACATTATTAAAAAATTATTTCACGAACTGGTCGATATTGAATTTTACCTGTCAGTGAATATCATTTACCTGGATGTATAGCCTCTTTCATCGTAAATAACAAGAGATATTTGAATGTTTACTCATTACGATTATTAACTTTTCAACTCCAACCGTATAGAGAATGAAGTCCATTTTATAATAGAGTGTTCTTTATACAATGACATGCGCAACACTTTTATCAGTGCTCTCAGTGTAGATACACGATGTAAAGAGTTAACCAACGACAACCTGTTTGTACACATAATGACAACCACAGACAACTTTGTACAACACAAACTCTGTGAGTTCGTATACACATGTTTTAAGAAAAGGGAAGAGTCATGTAAACGTTAGATATAGTGATAGCATAGTTACAGATGTATTGTTTATTCAATTGTAATGCTACATGTTATAGTACTTAGTCTTTAGTATCCCATCATGGGATTTGCTGCATTTAGCCCACATGGGCAGGAACACGCAAATAAAGATCATCATTAAGTTGCCAATGTTAAAGATGCGCGAGTGCGCAAGAGCTGTCAAAGCATGCCTGAAATTTTGACTTTCATATAGTGCTACCTTACCTTTATCCGTAGGGCAACCTTTCTCCATTCTTTTCAAGAACAATGTATTTAGGGATATAAAGTCGACAGAAGGTGGTTTCAAACTGCAATATTTTAAAAATAGTACAATTTCAAACTCCCGTCCATCGACTTGATATCCCTGGATAACTTGTTTAGCAACACAACGGATATAGGTTACCCCGCGGTTAAAAGTGAACCAACGTTACGTGTATCATTAATCAAGGATCAATATTACAACCTGAATGAGTTTGTTTTTATCTAATAAATTCTATAACCTGGCAATCATCTGCATTGGCTGTGTGTGTATTTTCGAGTGTGTGTAGTGCTGAGGGCGTAAGCCACAAGTGGCGTCAAAGCTTTGCACGTAAAGAAGAAGTTTATTTGCAAGTTCGTGCCCGAAGTACATGGTATAAACATAGTAGATATACAAGTGACAATGGTCAGTTATGAACAATATTCTACTTTAATACTAGTGTTGGCTATTTCTAAACAGGTTGGGTTTGACTTCTTTTTTTGGAAGCAGAGAGAGACGAAAAGCCCATCCTTTTCTAAAATTTGTGGGTAAAAGAGCCCAACACACTTTTCGGGTAGGGGTGTCCGGGTGCGCTTGGCTAAACACGCGCGCCGTGTCGAAGTCGCTTTGCACTTAGAGCTGACAAAAACACGGCAATATTACAACCTGAATGAGTTTGTTTTTATCTAATAAATTCTATAACCTGGCAATCATCTGCATTGGCTGTTCGTGTATTTTGTGTGTGTGTAGTGCCGAGGGAGCTTCGGGCGTAAGCCACAAGTGGCGTCAAAGCTTTGCACGTAAAGAAGTTTATTTGCAAGTTCGTGCCCGAGGGCTAATTGCAATTGCTAAGTACATGGTATAAACATAGTAGATATACAAGTGACAATGGTCAGTTATGAACAATATTCTACTTTAATACTAGTGTTGGCTATTTCTAAACAGGTTGGGTTTGACTTTGACTTCTTTTTTGGAAGCAGAGGGAGACGAAAAGCCCCACCTTTTCTAAAATTTGTGGGTAAAAGTGCCCAACACACTTATCGGGTAGGGGTGTCCCGGTGCGCTTGGCTAAACACGCGCGCCGTGTCGAAGTCGCATTGCACTTCGAGCTGACAAAAACACGGCATGCTTCGTCCCCAGTCCGCTTTACCTTACCTACCTTATTGTGTTGAGAGTCGTGGAATTTAAAAAAAAAAAATTCATTGAAGTTTTGAAGCACAAGGTTACATTTAATTTAGTATAGTGTAGTATGGTGCAGCCGCCCCAAACATTGCTCTAGCCTACCGCCCAATTCCAAGGACAGACTGTGCAACATAAGCTAAAATTGACTGTGACAAGTTTTGTGTGCATAGTACGTATATGTGTCGAAATATGTGTATGCGTCCGTGTGTGCTTTCACCTGCGAAGATGGAGACGTGGAATCTTTTTATTGTTATTGAAGTTTTGAAGCACAAGGTTACATTTAATTTAGTATAGTGTAGTATGGTGCAGCCGCCCCAAATATGGATCTAGCTACCCGCCCAATTCCAAGGACAGACTGCAACATAAGCTAAAATTGACTGTGACAAGTCTTGTGTGCATACGTATATGTGTCGACGTATATATGTATGTATGTGTGTGTGTGTGCGTGTGTTTTACCAACATAGATGAAATGTCATGCTGGTTTTGTTGATTGCAAATGAGACTTACAGGGCAAAAGTCATAGAGGAGTTCCAAACCGGTTGTGCAGTTAGGATAGACGGATGAAAACAAATATTAGCAATTACAAGCTCTATCATTCTTCAGCGAGCTGTTCTTCGAAAACAAAATTCCTCATGAATTAATGGTAAGTCACACATACCAATGACACGATAAAACCGACAAGTACTTTTAATGAGACCAGGTGCCGATAAACAAGTACAACAAGATTGCTTACATACACTTAAAACCACAATTAAAATTCTGCAGTACAAAAATAACACACATCAGATCTGCTGGCAACATCCCTTAATTAAAATAAGGATTAGAAAGAGTTATAAGGTTACGGAATTGATCCAGGAAGCAACTGTACTCTTGACAATGACACATATAAACAAAACTGGTAGTAGTTCTTTTGCACAGAACGAACACTTGCAGTAGTACCACAAGTTTTAAAAAAAACAACTCCTGTTGACTTCAACCCTAAATTCTGTCTGCACCAGATTAAATGTCAACATTAAAAGTACATAAAAATGTATGTAAACTCACTGAATTTGTAACGGGCTCAAGATCCTTTGTGGTTGAAACGTTAGTTTACCATGATCCATGTTGGACAGGGTACAGCTAATATACATTCAGATCTTTCTCCATTATTTTATATTCAAATAAGTTTACAGTTAAGGTGCGGGCGGGTTTGAAGATTGCAGAATGTTAGTTACCCTATGGAGTGATTATCAAATGTTATAAACATATAAATATACAAATGTCAGCACCTCTCTTTACAAAGACAATGTACTACACACCCTCCCCTCTCTCTGCTACAACACTGACAACTTGTACTGTAACAGTAAAACCTGACACAAAGTTAAACATAGAAGCAACACAAAACCTGCACTGGTCAGTGAATGACAGTTAAAACAACCTGTACACACTTATATAGAACAGAATAGAATAGTCTTAAAAGATATCATAATGGTCCTTTTTGAGAAGATTTTGCTGACAATGAGATCTTAAGAAACACATCCCTTTCAGTCATATCTTACCCTTTATATTTACACCATTTACATCATCTGAAGGATATCAAGCATACTTCTTTGGAAACTTGACTTAGTCTTAACAAAGATGGTTTGATTGCTTTTCGTTACCAGAATATCACAGATTATTTTCTATTTGCTGGACGGCTTCTACAAATTAACATATGATGTTTGATAGCATTTTCTGGGGTAAATTTTACGAATTCATACAAATTCTACAAAATTTGTACAATTCACTAGTCAGAAACATGGGAATGTTACAGAATGTATAGTTTTACAAATAGTGAGGATTAGGGCTGGGTACCGGTACAGAAAATTCAGGTCCAGGTCCGGGTCCGGACCTGAACCTGGACCTGATGCAGTATGATTCATACCAATGGTCCATTTCACTACAAAGAGATCTGTTTGGTGGAGTATTAGACTTACACTGGCGTTTTAAAATCCTTCAACGCTAACTGCACCTGTACGATTGGCTGTAAAACTTGGTAGAAATTACTATAAACTCTACTCTACTTCACTCTTGTCATTTTCTTCCACCTGCAAGCGCCAAAACATGTGAAAGCCTGATAAAATAATCTGTTAATTTTCTAATCGGTCCAACATCCGGTCCACCTAATCTTTTTAGGTCCGGTTTTTCTGGACCGATCCAATAAGAAAAACCGGTTTTGTACCGGTACGCTGTACCGATACCCAGCCCTAGTGAGGATTATGTATTCCATAAAACTTGTATAAATTCAATAAAATCCATAATATGTTTCTGAGCAGTGGATCTTAATATGAAGTCCGTAAAATTTACATGTATTGCATTAACTTTGTATGCATAATTAGACACCTCTGGCTTTGCAACTGGGAAAAAGTACATGTACAAAAAAGATAGCTATCGATACTGGACGGAGTAACATAATAAATGTAACAGTTTATTTCAAAAATGTTCTTGATTACATATCAGCACAAAATATATACTTTAAGTGCCATTTAAATACACAACATGAGAGAAAAACATGAACTTGCCAGTTATGGAACAAGATTGTAAAACACTGCATGGAAGGAACCAGATATGGCTTTCTGGAACGATACAAACATTGCTTCCGATACAATGTTGCCACATGAACTGTAGCGTTTCTTTGCAACCTTAACAATTTGATACAGAAACTTTGCTACATGGCCTCAGAATTGCACAGTGGATGAGAGGACATAGTCACAACTTTTGGACGCATTAGGCCACACCGATTTAATTTCTTGGTTCACGGATTCGCTCGCTCCTATTTTTTGGAAAAAAAAATAAAAATAAAAATTACCACTCAGCAAATTTTCACCATTAATGAAACCATTCACCAACTTTCTGGGGTAGCAAATTGGCCTTTATATTATAAGCTCCTTAAAATGTGGGCACAGGTGCTGTTACTGTACAAAAATAGTGTTTTTGTACTTTTTTCAAGCTGAAAACTTTTTTCTTTATGTTTTGGATTAGCCGTTACCTTTACCCCAACCATTTTACAATTTTTATTTCTATTTTTATTTCGCCCTCTCGCTCCATATTTTTTATGAAAAAATCCGTGAACCAAGAAATTAAATTGGTGTGGCCTTATGAGTAGGAAAACATGGCCCCGTGTTGTTGTGCTACACAAAGTAGTTCCTGCGTAGGCTGTTGAGGTAGGCGCTGTCGTTGTCTTTCATTGGCGACTCCCGTCTAGAGCGACTGGGGCCAAGGCTGGTGGGCGCTGAATGGGGACATGTAGAAATCAGAATGCGTCAACTTCAAATTCACTTCTAATTGATTTCAGGATTCCGAAGTGTACATTTGTGTATAGAATACATATACTTTAGGATCACAATGTCCTATGGCTAATTAATGTAAACTTTGCCCAAAATGTACTGATGGTCTGCAAAAGATAACATTTACCAAAAAAAAGCAATTATATCATTGTTTCTGTGACCACTGATTCACCGCTCTAAGATTTTGATAATCATGGTGTTGACGTGCATTGGCAAAAGAAATTATGTTCATAAAGCAAGGATGTCCTTTACATTTTTTTGGAAACGGCCAAAAATTGATGCGCAGACGGATGTCATCCATATGATCAAATCAACATGGCCTTAGATTCAGTCCAGCTAATGATGGGGAAGAAACTCACGTCTTGACATGTGATGGGCGATGCTCCTGTCCAGCTCTTGTCTCACCTAACGGGCACAATAAAGAACAATTCATGATTTTCACCATTGCACTTAATAATTAAGAGTTGCACCAAGCTGTTACATGAAGGGACTGTAATCATGTGACATTAGAAAAGCAGTTTCTAATACAAAATTCCTGATGTTCCTTGATTAAAGATTTGATGAGTCCATACACATACGTTGGAAAATACTTTGTGTATAGGGGAGACCTCGAGCCCTGCAGTTGACTCTAATTATACCAAAATAGTCCTCCAAGGAGACGGAAACTCCAAGTAATAAACCTGCATCTGCTGGGGCCATCTCACGTGACATACAGTTCTGTCCCTGTGGGACTTAGTGCGCCAGTAGACGAGAGGGTGGAGAAGGAAGTGCACACCCCTCCTTCACCTTAAAAAGTCACGTGCAGGCCAGGCAGACTGGTCGCCTAACCAACCTTGTCTGCCTACCATTGATCTTTGGATACGAAGAAACAGCCATCATCATCTACCAAAATGTTAACACAGAGGAACTTTCACCTTCAAGAGAAAGTTTCCTATTCACAGTGCGCACTCATTGGTTCATCCTTCGTAGGTGATTAAGATATGGGGAGTAACCGAAGTCGCGTGGCGAAAGCAGACCCTTCAAATCTCATGCCTTAAGAAGAGGGTGGGTGGGTGGGAAGCTTCTTAAGACAAGGAACGTCTTCTCCCAAACCCAACCAACAGCCTTCTGCCCAAATCTTCCTGGGTCGCCTTCACCCCGCTTATCGGCGGTGCGGATGAATCCAAAGAGAGACAGATAGGTGGTCTGTTCTGTACTTATATGGTGGGGCAAATCATGTGATTCATGATCAACCAATGAGCGCACAGTGAAGATAGTAATTGCGGTCCCCACCTTCCTGGTCAGGGCGTCCTCACCGTCAGTTGAGTTGTTCATGAGGCTGGAGATGTGCAGGGTGCCGCCCATGCTGGTGTTCAGCAGGCCAGAACTCACGTCCTGTAACTTCTGTCTCTCCACTCTGTAAAACAATGCACATTATATATGGACATGACATGGAGGTAGAGTGACCACATGACCCTAACGGATTCAGATGCAACTTGAGACTTTGTCTCAAGTTGACACGATTTTTAGATCTGGGTACTATTTGTGCATAGTATGATATTATGTACTCCTAAACCCTACTCAAGACTGGCTTCCCTGGCTGGAATTCCAGCGCCTTACCCTAGGCTTTTGTCTGGCTGTATGTCTAGCGGCTTCCATTTGACTTCTACTCTGGCTGGAAATCCAGCGGCCCAGAGCAAGATCATTCTTTGGCTGGAATTCCAGTGGTCCAGAACAAGACTGCCACCCTGGCTGGAAATCCAGCGGCCCTGTTCAACACTGCCAACCTTGCTGGATTTCCAGCGGCCCTGTTTAACACTGCCTCCCTGACTGGATTTCCAGCAGCTCAACACTGCCTCCCTGGCTGGAAATCCAGCGGCAATATTATTGGATGGCCCGACTACTCTCTCTTTGCAGCCAGGGGCTGAGTTGCGAGGAGCTTACAATAGGCGGGGCTAAATCACAAGGGTCTGGAGCGAGCTGCCATTCGGCATCACTCAAGTGACCTCAATCCGACAGTAATTGCCCCAGGTGTGGCCATGGGACTGTAGGTGTGGACATGTAAATCATGCTTCTACCAACCCTTTCATTGATTTTTTCATCAACCCTTACAAAACCCACACATTATGGAAAAGGTGGGATCTTTCATCTTCCACTGTCTTAAAAAAAGGAGTCGAACCCAATAACCCAGGACCTAGAGTTAGCTTTTACTAGTTTTAGACTAGAGTAGACACCTTTGATATTGTTTTTTACTTTGTCTGAATCTCTCATGTTACCTGCAATTAGCCCACGGGCAAGAATTTGCAATAAACATTATTAATCAGGCCCCGAGAGCTTTGATGACCTTCTGAGTCAGGAGAGCTGGAAAACATTCTACAATGTAATCCTGTTATTTATGCGTGTATGTGCTATGTAAAACATGGGCTGAATATACTGTCATAGCACACTTTATCCAATTAGGACCATTCTTTAGTCAACTTGCTGTTCGAACTGACGATCTGGTTCTGAGCACTTATCTACACTTTAAAGAAAAAAGCGAATCTGTTCCAAGTCCAAGAGGGAGGTACATGTAAGGGTCAGATAAAATATACCAGAGATACAGATTACATCGAGTCCTAATAAAAAAATTATAAATTGATGATTGGTACCGTGCATCCGTGCACCATCAATTATTAAGTTTAACATGTCGCCGATGGGGTGAAAAGTGTAAGCACAAAGTGAATTCTCTACAACGGACAAAATCACTACCCAGGGCTCAAAATACCACCTGCATATGCATGTTAGTGCAGGTAAAATTAGAGCTGTGCAGGTATTTCCTGGTGTCTACCTGCACCTAACCTGCACTGGGTTTTATACATAAATGTCATATGAAGTAAGTGTAATGTGGATTGTTATTAGCTGCATTGAATGTTACTACCTATAAAGTATAAAAGAAAAAAAATAGCAATGGTTCCTGAACAATTTTAGTATGATCCATACTTCCTAAATTCAGAGTGGTGCAGGTAAAATTTGTCTGGTGCAGGTAATTTTCAATGTTACCTGCACCAGTGCAGGTATGAAGAAAAAAGTATTTCGAGCCCTGCTACCTAAATATTCTGTTTGACTCACGTGAGTTTTGTGACAGACTCAGTGTTCCTCTCCCTCTCCTTCTCCAGCTGAGAGTTCAGACGTTCTGCCTTCTTTATTGCCTCGTTGTACTTCTCCTGGAACAGGGACGGGAAGATGAGAAAATGTTTGTAAAAATTTATGTGAAAAATTACCAGTTTAGCTTGCTGAAGAGTTAATCTTCCTCAATTCTTGAGGAACTCCGTAATGTACGGTGACCTCCCTAGACTCTCTCAAAAGATCAGGAAACGGAGGATGGCGCTGGCCGGACGCTGTGTCCGACATACAGAACTAGTAGCCAACCAGCTTATCCTCTGGGAGCCAACTGAGGGAAAGCTACAAAGGGGAAGAAAGCGTACTAAAGATGTCCATGTTCAAGGTAACAAGGTAATCTTCCACTGGTTGTGACAGAGAGGCAGATGCTATGTACAGTGTTTACAAGTTCTATGTACCATAGAAGTTCCTCTATATCTGTTTTGATGAGCACAATGAACACTTTGTACCAGTTAAACATCCTGTCTTAGAGACTGCCACTATTTCCAACAGCATGTAAATGATTGTTGGGTGAGTGACAACAGCCAGATTTCAAAATCCCAAACTATATTGCTAGAGGCAGAGTCACTAAATGCTTTATCACGCATGCTCTTTAGTCCACAAGTTGGTGTCTACATCTTGGTATCAGGTCACATATTAACTTTAAAATCAAAATTAAAGTACTTAAATGCTTCTTCCTGACTTAGATGCCAAAGCCAACTAACTTGAGAACTTCAATCTTTTGAGAGTGATGGAACATTGCAATATAAGATAAGACACAATCATATAGAGACTGACAAACAAACACTCTTTACCATGAATCTGTCTTTCTCTGCGATGACTGTTTCCCTCTGGGTAAGGCTGTCGTTGAGGGAGGACCTCAGTCTGGCCAGCTCGCCCTGGGAATAGAACATTCAAGAAATTTTTGGTCAGTCTTTCTTTGACATCCTGCAGCAATGCACAGTTAATAATCTTTTTCTTCAGTCAAACTTCACACATAATTCTTGAGATAAACAGTATTTTCTCTCAATATTAACATAACTAATAGTATCAATAACTTGAAAGTTCATCTGTGTTGGTAGAAGTCATTATTGGACAAGTTAAACTGTAATTTCCAACATAAAAATTGGACTCACCCAAATTTTTGTGAGTCCAATTTTTGTGTTGGAAATTACAGTTTAACTAGTCCAATAATAGTATCAATATTAACTTAGCTTAGTTAGTTAGCTTTTTTTTAATACTTCATAACTCAATTGTTTAGTTTCACTCTCAATGTGTAAAACAAAAACAAAAAGTTTAGTCTTCTATATTGTTTTATTTGACAATCTACAATAGATGTTGTGAAACTTAACTATATATCTTAAATTTATTTTGTATCAGAGAGAGAGATAATAAAAGTTATCTAATAGTATCAGGAAGGCCAGACTACAGATAGTTGCAACTCATTGAAAATAAAAAAGTCTGCATTACCTTGAGCCCATTCATGGACTGTTCATACTCGCTGCGTATCTTCTCATCGTTGCTGT
The DNA here is from genome assembly GCF_000003815.2 of Branchiostoma floridae. NCBI lineage: Eukaryota > Metazoa > Chordata > Leptocardii > Amphioxiformes > Branchiostomatidae > Branchiostoma > Branchiostoma floridae. Next base: position 22,682,752 of record NC_049983.1, on the reverse strand, counting down.
CCCTGAGTTTGTCCAGTTTGTTGCGGGCCTGCGCCTGGCCTTCCAGGTACTCGTTTACTTGCTGAAGCTTGCTGTTCAGCTCTGTACGAGACTGGGGGGAACAACAACATACATGTAACATTCAGCTGCTGAAGCTTACTGTTCAGCTCTGTACGAGACTGGGGGTTCCAGGAAAACACAAAAATATGCATATCAAAAGGGCAGAAACTTCTACTTGGCTATTTTTTTCCAGTTCAGTTTCAAACCTGTATAGGTGACCACCTCTACATAAGAACCATCTGGCCATTGATATGCAGTCAAAGAGTGAGGAGATGTAAAATTTGTCATGCACAAATGTAAGAGATTGCTGAATGATGAAATACCATGTAACAAACAACTGCTATCAAAATTTGTGTGTGTGATGTAACTATTACATGCATTGCGCAAATGTACAAGGCACCAAAAGTTGCTCCGTGAATAACTATCAATTATATACATTCATTCATCAGCTCTATGTGAAAAGAAAACAAAATTGAAGTGTTTGAAGTGTTGCCGTAAATTAAAACAAAAACTAAACAATGCAACAAGTGCAATTCACAAAAAAAAGGCATTTCAAACTTCAAAGCTTACCGAAAGGGCTCAGGAAAGGAAAGGTGGAGTTATCCAAGATTTGTGACACTGAAATTAATACTTGAGAAGGAGCTACATGACATGCATACCTGTGCCTCAAGCTGTTTCTTGTAGTTGTCAATATAGGACTTGTCTACGAAGTTTGAGTCCACATGTTGCTGTGCAGGGCAGAAAGGAAAAGTGAACTCAAGCAGCCACCCAAAGACAAAGTAACATGATAGCTAAAATTAATAACAGTATCAAACCTGAGCTCCCATCATCATAGTATGGCTTCTCTTTCCAATATAAAGCTGCGATGTAGAAACAGTAAAAGATTATATCTGACCTTGCTGTTAACATTGCAGATTATACAAAACAATTATGTTGTTGCAATTTGTGTAATTTGTTACTGTCATTCTACAGCAGTCAGTGCTTTGATTTCATGATGAAGTCACTATATACAGTATGGAAAGTTTTCATCTTAATTCTGTACCAGTGCCATCTCAGACTAAAAATATTCAAGTATGTGTCTATTATTGCACTGGACAAAAACATGACTGAATATGAAATACCCAAGACTTAAATTGTTGGAATGATGATAACAGTCAATGATTTGCATTTTCAGAAACATGGAGGAGGAAAGCTGAAAGTAAATGCACATTAAGTTACAAAATATCCACACCAACCTTGTACTTGATGAATTCATCCTCGATTTGCTCCTTCAGCTTCTCGAATCTCTGGACCTCCTTCTCCATTGTCTTATATGATGTCATATCTGAAAGGGAAAAAAGATATTATTTAAGTGTTAGGTAAACCAACATTGTATAGTAAGCACTTTCTTTATGTCCAAACACTGTCCATGGTTTATGCGTATTATGAAGATACTGTCAAGCTTCAATTGACGGAAAAATGGACGCTGGCTAGAACCCTGATTCTGTGTAACTTACCATTCTGCAGCTGCCTATTGAGCATGTCAGCCTTGGCTCTCATCTGTTCCTCCTGCTCCAGCTGACCTCTCACCTCTCCAACCTGACAACATTCAATGTACATAACACCTTCAGACAGTCACATGGCTTGTACATCACATATTGTATATACAGTCAAACCTGTATTAGCGTCCACCTTTGCTTAGCAGCCACCTGGCCATAGTGGCCACTTTTTGTCAGTCCCTTGGATTCGTAATGATTAAGAAATAGGACTAGCGGCCACCTGTCCAACGCGGCCACGGCCACACAATTTCCGGTCCCGTTGATACAGAAACACCGCCTATTGCAACCATACTGCAGCCTTATGTTACCCTGCACCAAGTTTGAAATTGTAGTTTGCGAGGAATTGGAGTTCCTGACAGGGTCATTTTGGCGGTAGCAGAAGGTATACATGCCTTGAACATTAAAGTGCATTAGTCTTTGTCAGTGAATGAAAATGTTACTTGGTGAAAAAGATTAGTGGGAACTGAAATCATGTGTAGCTTGCTCGTGGTCAATTGATCAACATTTTCTCTATAGTGGCCATATTTCTCCAGTCCCTTGAGTGGCCGCTATAGACAGGTTTGACTGTATTGTACATCATATATTATATCATATAATAGGAGTAAATGAACATTTGACAAGAGCCAATGGCAAATTGTAATTACGGCTGATTCAGACATTTATCTTATTACAATCTATATTTGCCACTGAGCTATCAATATATTTACTTTAAGGTTGAAAAACACATCTATTGTCATTTTTGTTCTATCCAATTTCGAAATGATATAATAAATTGTGTAACGAGAAGATATTTCAAAACTTTTCCTTCCATTACTCCAGGACTGCCATAACCAATATGTAAGCTACAACTAGAGTTACGGGTACTCGCTGCTGCCTACCTACAGCGCGGCAGCCAGGGAGTAGTGCCCCTGCCCTAGAGGAGCTAGGCTCCCCCGTCAATAACCCCCCTTCCACACACGCAAAAATAATGCACAGAAGTAAAAGCTACCACCGCCAAACCATAGACCCTGGTCCAAATTCCGCGTCCGGAGTCTTCAGCTTTATGAAGTTAGGCGAGCACATTAAGAAGAAGACTACCTTTAGTCCATAGGAAATAGAGAGGACCAAAGAAAGATAAGCGCTGTAAATCTGACCTGTTTCCTGAGTGTTTCGATGGTTCCCTGCAGAGCCTTCCTCTCCTGGCCCCAGTCACCTGACATGAACTCCTGTGGTTTGCAGAAGAAATAGTATTGCAATGGAATGTTAGTCAAGTTTTTAGTCTGTCTTTCCTTAAAGAGAAAGAAAAGATACTTAAGATTTAAACTGGAATTAGCAAACTTTTTTTCTTTGCTTTTTGAAATGTTAACACTAATGCAGATATGTTTTTATTGTCCGTCAAATTGAAATTTGAAATTCAAACCACTGCATATTGAGAAGAGAGACTTAATAGCCTCGTAGCATAACATTATGAAAGCTGTGAGATACATGTTAAAGCTTATTTGCTGTAATTCCGACCTTGAGTTTCTTCTTGGCCCCCCTGAGCTGCATCCTGGCTGTGGCCAGGTCCTCCTGTAGTCTGGTGTTTCTGTTAGGAGGGAGGGATAAAGGAATGTAAAGGGCAGTCTAATAACTGTATTGTGGGTTCAATGACGAGCCTGTCACTGTACCAGTAATTTATAAACAGCACTGAAAACCAAGGGTTTGGTGGCTACTGTAACCAGGTCCTCCTGTAGTCATGCATTTCTGTTTGAAGAGAGGACCACTGTGATATAAAGGCAGTATATATTGCTTTGAATACACTGCCAAGTTTAGCAGCCAATGGCTGTACAAGACATAGCTTTAAACAGATAACAGGGCTGAAGACCAAGAGGTAGCTGATATCCAGAAATAAAGCTATCCTGTTATGTTATCATGTTACAATCTGAAGTGTTGTCATTGACATATATTAGAAAGTATGGCTGCCCTTTCTTAAGTTGTTGTTGTTACTCACCTCTGCATCTCCTCATGCATCTTCTCCTCAGACATTTTCTTCAGCTCTGCCATCCTCTTTATCCTCCTCTTCTCCTACAGTGTGGAAACAGGAAAACATTATAGTAAACTTTACATAAAATGCATAGTTACAGTTACAGTACACTGGAAACACATATTCAGAGTGTGATGTGAAGTTTCGGTGAAGAGGTCACTACAAAAGTTAATGTGAGGAAAACAATATTGCAAAATTAATGTAACTCTCAAGCTAGAGGGGAGTAACTGTACAGTATAGATTGATCAGTATATAGCTGGACAGTGAGTTGGTGTTATACACTGTCTATATTAATATTGTAAAATCCACAAAACTCGAGCTAGATGGAGCAGCTGTAGATCCATCACAGGACAGGGAGAGTTGATGTTAGATCTACCAGGGAAATGTCCCAACCACAATAAACAATGCCCACAGCTCAATGTTCCATTCACTGCATCAAGCCGTTTCCAGTAGCCTGCAATTTGGGTATTTTTTAACAGCCCTGATTTGAACTCTGGACCTTCTAGTTCATAATCAGGATCACTGACGATTATACATGTATGTAGACCACTTACTCAATCCTTACAGACATACATACATAATTACATGCACAAACTGTATGCAGTTGTCCTACAGATGGTTATACTGATGACAGCAAAGAGAAAGACTAAAACTGAAGCAAATAAAAAGCAAAGCTGATAGCCACAAACCTCGTCCACTCCTGTATGTGCCTCTGCCTTTTCTCTTTCAAGCTGTGCAATCTACAGCAAACAGAAAAGATAATGTTTATTTATGTGTTATGATGTCTTAATATGTAATCATTGTGTTACACATTTCTCCTCTTTAAGCAGGTTTTTCTTGATAATCAATAGTAGTGAGATGGTTTAAAAAAGCCATGCATGCAACAAGAGAAAAGAAGGAAAAAAAAACTGCATGCACTCACTACTAAAACACTGACATGCAAATTGATCAATTATTAAGATTCAATTATACTCTGCCAAAATAGTTGCTCTGTGGAACATGTATTATTCAATGTGTTGTACATATCAGTGAGAGCCATTCACAAGCAGTCTTTCATGCATCTCATTTCTTCATACAGGAACAGGGCTCGAAATACCACCTGCAATTATATGCAGGTTAGTGCAGGTAAAATTGGAGCTGTGCAGGTATTTCTGGTATCTACCTGCAAATAACCTGCACTGGTCCATGTACTGGGTTTTACACATAAATTTCCTTTGATTTAGATGTATATGGATTGCTATTAGCTGCATTGACTGTTACTAACTATTAAGTATAATATATTAAAGAAAAAATAGAAATGGTTCCTAAACAATTTTAGTACGATTCATACTCCTTAACTCAGTTTGGTGTAGGTAAAGTTTGCCTGGTGCAGGTAATTTTCAACGTTACCTGCACCAGTGCAGGTATGCAGAAAAAAGTATTTCGAGCCCTGAGGAATGATTGTGCACTAGAAGTGATGTCCATGAAGCATGTGTATTGATGTCAGGTGACCAACTTTGGCTTACAAACATACAAATCTCATCAGGATCTCATTGTCAGGCAATTTCCATTGGAAGCAAGTAATTGTAACTGACTTCCTGAAATCAATGTGGACACAGCACAATAGCAGACAGACATTACTACAATAGCAGGCAGTTAGCAGGGTTGGACAAGTCCACTAGCCCTATTGTCCAAGTGAAATTGCTGTTCGGGCAAGTGCATGACCTACCCCACTTGCCCGATCGGGCAAGTAAGATTTTTCCTTTGAGTGAGATTTTATACTAATGTTATCTTCTACAGTCACAACATCAAGAAATGGCCAACATTGAAAACTAAAGGCAATAATAAGAATTCCATTGCTGGAAGTGACAATGCATATAAAAGTGACCGTCATTTGAATTTTGGGCAAGTGAAAAGTTGGTTCGGGCAAGTAAATTTTTTATGTGCTGGCCCGATAGGACAAGTGAATTTTAGAAAACTTGTCCAACCCTGAGTGAGTGTCAGATATAAGTATTGTTGGTGTGCCCAGTGGCTAGTTGAGAAGGTCACACTCACCCTGAGTCCCAGCTTTGACCTGGACTTGACCTCGCTCTCCCACAATGCCCTGGAGTCCTCCGCATCACGAGCAAACAGGCTGCGATTGGCTGCCTCCTCCTGGTGAACAAACCCACAAAATTAGATCTTTGCAAAATACTACAAAACATATAGCAAGGAGAATCTTAAAAGCATCAGATGTGTTCTAACTGACTGTACTTGGTCCAGAGATAGTATACAGTTAACCACATAGTTACAGCTTAGTATTAACATGAAATTTTTATGCATGGTGGGTTAAAAGTTAAATATGTACATATACCAAAAGATAAGAAGCACCCATCAGAATGCATTCTCCTGTTCATGAGTCAACAATCAGACAACATTGAAAGAAAAGAGTTCTACGTTTCGTTATCTACTCATCTGAAAGAGCAGATTGGATGTTTCTTTCAAATTTGTCGAATGACTTTCTCACACTTACACTGAGTTTGTCCTCCAAGTGAACGTTGGACGTCTTCAGGTTGGCGACCAGGGCCTCCAGACTGGACCTCACCTGGTAGGGGCAAACAACATAATACAGTATGTGATGCAACCTCTAAAAAAAATAAATTCTTTCATCTCTTAAGTACGAAAAAGTAAACGTATACTACTTTTCCACTGGTCAGACTTCACCAAGTGGGGCTCATAGAGCCCTGGACAGTGGGATTTTGTCTTACACAGACAGAGAGGGACTTCAGTGAGTGCTGGGGAGTGGCACAGATGGGGAGGGGCTCTATGTAGCCTAGCTAGGAGAGTGAGTGAGAGTTTACGTTCTGCAGACCATCCTCACCTTGTGCGAGTACTCCAGATCTTTCTTTACCATATTGGCCTGTGTCTGCTAGCCCCCACCTTAAGCTTAACTAAAACACAAGTCTGGCAACCCTCCCACTGGTAAGGTCCTGTGGTGAGGGGCTCTATGGAGCCTAGCTAGAAGAGTGAGTGAGAGTTTACATTCTGCAGACCATCCCCACCTTGTGCGAGTAGTCCAGGTCTTTCTGCATTATCTCTGCCCATGTCTGCTAGCCCCCACCTTCAGCTTAACTAAAACACAAGTCTGGCAAGCCTCCCACTGGTAACGTCCTGTGGGGAGGGTCTCCATAGAGCCATGGAAAGTTAGAGTTTGCTCACCTTGTGCGAGTCCTCCAGGTCTTTCTGCATCATCTCTGCCCGAGTCTGCTCGTGTTTCAGGGTGGCGTCCAGCTGGGCCTTCTCCATCTGAAGCTTCTGTACAGACGTCTCCAGCTCTGCCTGAAAACAACATGGTCTGATTATAATACAGCCAGATGAATTTGTATAACACTACTATAAATGCTTTTAAGTTTGCGGGGATTTAATTACGTGGTAGCAGGAAAGAAGACTGTTTACGGTGGTTTTAAGTTCGCGGAAGCACTATGCAAGTTGTTAGTCTCTTACTGCCATTGAAAAATGTTCGCAGTGGTTTTAAGTTCATGGTGAATTGGCAACAAGAAAACTGCGAACATAAAACCACCGCAAAAATTTCTGCATTTACAGTATCTCAGGGATTTGCCAGGCACTAGATTCCTTTCAACATTAACTATTCAAGTCATTGTCTGGATAGGAATTGTATACTCTTGCATGCACACCATAAGCCTAATCATTAGAATTCTAACTTTACAACTTCAATTTTAACGATTAGTGTAAAACCCAACACGATAAAACTGCAACATAACAAATTTCGCTTACTAATTCGTCACATTCAAAAATGTTGAGCAAAGTATAAGATAAGTTTGTGAGAGAACTAAACAAATCTAAAATACATGTAGGGCCCATCAAACATATTAGGGAAAGGACACAGATTTAGAGGCTTAGAGGCAGCTTTGAACCACTACTGCTAAAGTCAAGTTTTGTTAGTCAGGACTGGTCAAAGGTCTGTACAGCTACTGTAGTATCTGAGTCAGCAACCCTGAGAAGGGCCATAGTAACATTAAACTTCTTAAAGTTGCTGTTTCTTTTTGTTGGATTGAAAGTAAATGTTTTAATCACACAATCATGACGTGTACCTTTCTCTGCGGGTCGACTGAGTGTCTCTCCATCTCTTTTGCATGGTCCTGGAGCTCCCGAATCTTAGTCTGGGAATCGTGTCTCTGTTCCTCTAGGCCCATCACCTGTATCACGGATGAACAAAGAATTGGTGAATACTTAACCATTGATGTACATCTGGTATATGTAGCATTGTGTTCATGAATAGAAAAAATGCATAAAACTTTGCTGTCAACACAAGATTTTAAAAATACTTACATCATGTATTTTATAATATCTATGCTTCGTAACAATGCCCATTATGGCAGTTTCAGTAATGTGCACAATAAACATTAAAGTCAATACTGCCAACACCAATACCTTGCTCTTCAGTCTCTCAATCTCTCCCTGGAGAGCATTTTTCTCAATCTCCAGACCGTCTTTGGCCTGCAAAGGAATAAAAGATAATACATCGGTGAATAAATCTAACATGACATGCAATATGACAAATCATAATCAAATACCCAAAATATTCCATCATGGTCAAATCTAAGGCAAAGCTGATTTTACACCATTTCTCAATTATAGGTTGCTTGTTCAGATGGAGAATAACCAAAAATCGACTCTTTAACAGAAAGAGCACACCTATCACTATTGAACCAAGAAGAAATTCTGGCCTTGAAAAAAAAAAAGTACTTCAAACCTTTTTGACTCCCTCCAGTGCAGCCTCAGCAAGGGAGACCCTCTTCATCGCATCAGACAGCTCCTGTGGGGGACAACATTTGGTCAGCTAAATAAAAGTACATGTACATGTACACTGTACCCTCATTGATAATCATCATATGAACAGACTGCAGTTTCTCTCAGCTTCATGCACCAGCCCTTCCAGTGGAAACAATGTGTTGCACTGACTAAGGCTCAGACCAGAAAGGATTGTATGTGTGTGAAAAAAATGCATTCATTTTGTCTGACTTTCTGGTGCAATTTACACGAGACTTCTTTCTTCAAGCAAGTGCAATTCTGTATCATTTTCATACTCCTACATAATGCTTTTGCATTGGTTTTACCCTAACCTTGAAGAGAAAAGGCTAGTTATAATGTGTAAGTGCCAGACAGAAACAAAGCATTCTATGGTGGCCTGTGTATTCCCGGTGTCCTCACACACTACCCAAAGACTGCTTATTGTGGTATTCATTTTCATGGGTTTGCATTCCTGATGATGAGACTGAAGCTTGTGTTGTTTAGCTTAAAAATACAGGTGCCCAAGGGTGCTGGCCATGGGAAACAATAAAAACTTACCTCGCAAAAGAAAAATCCATAGAATTTAGAGCCAGACCAGGGGGATATTGAACAACACAGACAATATACATTTGAGCAACATATCATGTCCAACAATAGTAATCTTTACCACTGGGGGCACATGCACTTGTTAGTAAGAGATACAAGTACATAATGTAGTTCTTGCTTCTTTTCAATCCTCACAACATGTCCTGACTAGCCCCTTGTGCGGGTGTGGGTGGATCATAGCTTACTAACAATATCTACAGAAAGATGCAAGCTGAGTCTTGCATGTTATGGTACACCACATTAGAAGAACTCTGGTAGCTCCTAAGTAGCTCTTTGCTGTAGTGGCTACAAAAATGATGGACACTACACCTACATGTATACTCTAAAATGTAAGGGAAAACTCCAGCTGTTATTCTACAGAAAGGTTTTGACTCCTGACCTGCTGCATACGCTGGTACTCCACATTGGAGATGCTCCTGACTAGCCCCTTGTGTGGGTATGGGAAGGATTTTAATCTAACTGACTAACAGTATCTACAGAGAGATGAGAACTGGTTGTTGGAGGTGCTCCAGTTCAAGTTCAAATAGCCCCCCTGCTGTAGTTGGACAGTTACTGCATCTACAGAAAGACTCCTGACCTGTTGCATGCGCTGGTACTCCATGTTAGATGAGCTCCGGTTCATGTCCTGACTCCTCATCTCCTCCCTCATCATGTTCACCGTGTCTGTCAGGGACTTGTTCTTCTCCTCCAGACTGTCCTTCAACTGTCAGCAAATGTACAACACCGGGTTTAAATTGTATTCTGTTGGTTAGTTTGACATACAGCCAAGCCAAGGCTAAACAACAGTCTATTTGTTAATCTAAGACATTGTTTGCTAATCTATGACATTGTTTGCTAATCACAGACTTTTGTTTGCTTAAATCCAAGACATTGCCTGCTAATTAAGGACCTTGTTTTCTAATTCAAGACTTTTTTCCTAAACCAAGAATTTGTCTTGCTAATTCAAGACTTTGTTTTCCTAATCCAAGACTTTGTTTGCTAATCCAAGACTTTGTTTTGCTAATCCAAGACTTTGTTTGCTAATTCAAAACTTTGTTTGCTAAACTAATAAAGATAACTAGACTGTCTTCTAGATGTGAACAAATGTACAGCAAAGGATTTAGATCTATTCTGTTGGTTAGTTCAACAAGTAGCTAAGCCAAGAGTCTATTTGCTAATCTAAGACATTGCTTGCTAATCCAGGATTTTTGTTTGTTAATCCAATACATTGCTTGCTAATCCAAGACTTTGTTTGCTAATTTGATACTTTGTTTTGCTAATCCAAGACTTTGTTTGCTAAACACTAATAGAACTTCAGAGGTGTTGGGCATGGAGCATCAGGGTGTACATTTAACTTTTGTACATAGGTGTGATAGGTAAGTTGAGCTGGGCTGCATTCAGACAACTTTGCCAATAAGAAGTGGGATTCTAAGCACAAATGATTAATCTAGAAATCTGCAATCACCAAACCTTATCTGCAGTTCTTCTGAACCCAAAAGGATAGCTATACCAAAGTTTTATGCTGAAGGGTTATACTGGCTATACAGAAACTGATCAAAAAAAGGTTCCGAAATCCCAACTGCAGTTCTACTAAACCCAAAAGGTATTCATGCTGGTGTTTTATACTGAAGGGTTATACTGGCTATACAGACAGAGATCAAGAAGAGGTTCCCAAATCCTCACCCTCTGATTCTCGTCCTTCATCCTGTCCAGCATGCCCTGCAGCCTGTCCTGCTCCCCCCCTGCCCCCCTGCTGCCGGGCCGGCCCCCGAACTTGGACTCTTCCGCCTGCTGCTTCAGGAGCAGGGACTCATTCTGCAGACCGGCGATCCTAAGGAAAGTGAAAGTGATATCAATCCATTTTAATTCACTGTGTCATGGGAGGACTAGTAAGAAATACAGCACTATATGGTAACCTGCCTAGACTAAGTGATAAGATCGGGCAAAGGCGCATGCAGCTCTCTGGCCACTACCGGTATGTGCAACACCCAGAACTAGTGGCAAGTGAGCGATCCTGGGGAGAAACATGGAGAAATAAGTGTCGGAGACAGGAGGAGGGGACGTTTAGAAACTATCAACAGCTGTTTAAGGGCAGGAGAGACTCGTTCTGCAGACCTGCGATCCTGGGGAGACATGGGGCAGAAATAACTGTGGGGAGACAGGAGGAGGGAACTTTTATAAACTAACAACAGCTGTTTAAGGACAGGAGAGACTTGTCCTGCAGACCTGCAATCCTGGGGAGAGACATGGATCAGAAATAAAGGTGGGGAGACAGGAGGAGGGAACTTGTAGACACAACAGCTGTTTAAGGGCAGGAGAGACTTGTCCTGCAGACCTGCGATTCTGGGGAGAAACGTGGGGCAGAAATAAGAGTGGGAAGACAGGAGGAGGGAACGTTTAGAAACTATCAACAGCTGTTTAAGTACATTTGTATAGTTCCAGTGGGAATGAAAAAAGGACAAACATGTTCTGGATAGTTTCAAAGAACGCTTGCAGATAAATGTGCGAAGGTTAGGTGTGACGGGTCGTTCAATATAATATAACTAGCTGCTGCCACGCCGCATGCCTGCAAAGCTGGTGTGCTGTGCCAAAGGGCAGTTATACCGGCAATTTAATACAGATACAGATGTTGCCCATTGAGAAAGTTGTTTCTATCCCTCATTGTTCAGTACCAATCAGATGTTGACCGTTGTCATAGAGATTCTGTTTTAAATACCTTAGTTGACAAAAGCCTGGGTGTTCTCTGGGAACCTTTCCACAGAAAACACCTGTCTAAATGCAATTTGAACCTTTGAAGGAAACACCTGTTTTCTCTATGATAGCTTTTTTCTGTCCCACATATAGAAGTCTTGATAATTACTTTCGTTACTTAGCTATCCTTTGTTGTTTAATTGACAGTTTGGTGCACACCACCAAATGGCTACATTACCAATTTAGAAAACTAAGAAACTGACATAACAAAGCTCGAGCCATCAAGTCAATTTAAGATGCAAACAGGACATATATACAACAGTTACTACAATTACATTGTCTTGTGTGCCAAAATATTTTTTAAACTCTTGAAAAAGCTCACGTTTACACTTTTCTGTTGCTTTCATCTAAAACTGAACATTTCGCCAAATGCAATGAAACACAAAAATGCTACAATACCAGGAGTTTTTCTAGAAAAAAAATTGCAAGAGGGAGCAATGCAATTGAGCGGCACCACCAAGGGGGATCTCCCTACTTGGGTGTGGAGTTTTGACTATTCTAAATTATAATGGAGCACTGTATGGCTTCCTATGGGCCAAAATTACTATCAGACAGGTCACAGTTGAAGACTGCTACAATCAGAATTTTATGCTTGCCAGAGGCTCCGCTCCCCAGGGTAAGGGGGCGCATGGTCAGGGCATAGGGGTGCAGCACACCAGTTCCCTTATTCAATATCAATCCACTCTTAACTGTCTCTTACTTCTCATTGGCTGTTTCCAGCTTGGCCTTGAGCTTGGTGGAGTTGTCTCTTTCCTGCAGAACTCTCTGTTCCAGGGTCTCCAGGTTTCCCCTTCTCTGGTCCAGGTCTCTCTGCAGGTTGTTCAGCTGGTTGTTCTTCTCGTTCAGGGAGGCCTGAGTCATCTGGATCTGTTGCAAAAACAAGCAGGGTTTATTACATTATACTATTAGAATATCAGGGCTCGAAATACTTTTTTCTGCATACCTGCACTGGTGCAGGTAACATTGAAAATTATCTGCACCAGACAAATTTTACATGCACCACTCTGAGTTTAGGAAGTATGAATCATACTAAAATTGTTTGAACCATTGCTGTCTTTTTTCTTTTATACTTAATAGGTGGTAACAGTCAATACAGCTAATAACAATTCCTATACATCTAAATCAAAGGTAAGTTATGTATAAAACCCAGTACATGGACCAGTGCAGGTTAGGTGCAGGTAGATACCAGAAATACCTGCACAGCTCCAATTTTACCTGCACATACATGTACAGGTGGTATTTCGAGCCCTGAATATGGACATGAAAAGGAACTTGCTTCAACTCCTTTCATGTTTCAAATTGCTACTTCTTCTCTTCTTGTTATTCAGATTCTTGACTCCCTTATTCCACTACAGGTGGACATACATGTTCTGTACCTTGTAATATGGACCATCTGCAGAAAACAACTATTTGTCTGTTGCTGCAGCAATAAGCTTCAGTGGAATATAGCACTCACATGTCTGTGTACAAAGAATCTTTTTATTCATATGAGTGAACAGTTCACAGAAGAATCCAAATCTTCTTTCTGTGTCTTTATTACATCTAGTATAAAACATAACCTCAACATGTTAGCACAACAATAAACTTTTATTTGTCTAAGAGACATCCCGTTCCCCACCCACCTCATGCTCCAGCCCCTTGATGCGTGACTCTGCAGTGCCCAGCTGCTGCCCCAGGCCCCGTTTGTTCTCCCTCAGGGCAGACAGCTCCGCCTCCTTGTGGTCGATGGCTCGCTTCAGCTCGTCTCTCTCGTGCTGCGACGCTCGTTCCAGCTCGTTTCTCGCAAGGTGGCCCTTCTCCAGCTCCTGGCTGGCACTTTGTAGTCTCTGCTTCAGGGAGTCAAGCTATATAAAGGGGAAAAAGACGATTAATCAATTTTTATAGAAGTGTCAGTGTGAACGCTACTGCACCAGGGACAGGCCAAGGAGCAGAGAAGTATCATTCAGCACCAAGGGCAGGGATGGCAGTGTCAGTGTGTATGCTATTCAGCACCAGGGACAGGGATAGTAGTGTCAGTGTGAATGGCATTCAGCACGAGGGACAGGGATAGTAATGTCAGTGTGAATGGCATTCAAGTACAAGGATGGTAATGTCAGTGTGAATGACATTCAGCATTGGGAACAGGGGTGGTAGTGTCAACAACCAATGGATATTATCTATAACAACAATCAAGAAATCAGCACCAAGGGCAGGTACACTTTTTGGTTGATGCAATAATGTAATGATTTGTATTTGTATGTATCAGTGGTAGCCGTTACCAGCCTTGCTGCTGGCTGGCTGCTACCTGCCATGCTTTGTTTGCATTCCCAATAAATGAAACTGAATGAAATGATGTAATTGTTAACACTATTCATTCAATTTGTGATTTCTTTTTAATAACAAAACTTTGCTTTCTGAAGAAATAAGCAACTTATCTACTGTATAAGAAAACTTTTATCTAGCAACTAGCCAGAGCAGTAATCCAGAAAAGCATTGCCAATGATATGAAACGAATACAGATTTCAGCAGAAAGAAGTCCTAAACTTCCTTTACAGGTACATGTGTGACTAACCTACATACAGTAAAAGATAACTGCCCCATGGTTGAGGTGAGACAAATGTTAAGCATGCAACTGTTTTCAAAGCATACTCCTACTTTGGAAACTGTTGCCCAAGCAATTAGGCATGGAATAGCAAGACACTATAAGCCCTAAATTCACAGGTGGTCCTTAAACATCAGTGTTGACCAGTATGGCAACCTTATAAAGATGCTTGAAAGTAATAACTGACCTCTGCAGTGAGTCTGTCCTTCTGTGACCTCTCCTTGTCAAGGTCGGCAGTCAGCACGGCATTCTGGGACTTGACCTGTGCCAGCTGATTGTTGAACATGGCATGGGAGTGTGCCAGGGCCTCCTCGCTCATTCTCTGTATGGGAGGGGGGCAGAGAACAGTTATAAACAACAAGGGAGTGTGCCTACATACATGTACATATACAAAAAAAGATTACAATCAAATATCACAACGTCTTGGGTTATGCTGCCATCCAACCAACCAACAAACAGCATCCCAAACATAACTTTTTGTCATAGTTTACTGCAAACAAACTTTCAAGAGAACAAAATTTATATTTCCAACCCCTAACATCAGAATCCTAAAGAATCATATGGACACATACAAAACTCAAGTTACATTGAATTTTGTATCTCTCTCAACAACCAATGCAACCTATGTGTACCAACTAACCCTCAAAACAACCAACAAATTACCACTGACAAAGGATCCAAAAGGATAAAAAAAAAAGGGAACATAAAGATGAACAGGAAATCTTTCTTAAGTTTACACTCAAGACTACCCTGACCTTTTCAGTCCTGCGAGCAACCTTCACCCTATTCTGTAGGATGAGGAAAAAAAGTTATAGAATCTAAGCTAGGAAAAAATCATTGATGCTTTTCGACTGTACGAAACTCAGGATACTGTTAGGTAAAAACCCTGGGGCAGAACAATGGGAATAAATGCTGAAAACAGCACTAAGCAACACCATTATGATACTAGTTTGCATGAATAGATTCCAATCCTTGCAGAAGGAATCCCTAACTAGCACCAGCTCTCCTTGTCCAAAGCTTCTGACACTAGCTGAGACATCTCAGAGACATCCCTGCAATATCTGACTCAAAATTTGTCAAGATCTGGAAATTGCCTACCTTGTATATCCTTTAATACGTCATGAAACTTATTCATAATATTCCTTTGCTGATGAAAACACATTCAAAGCTCTCCAATGTCATCATAACAGAACTATTGAGTATAATGTACATTTTCTATTGTCATAAGATGGCAGCCTTGACTGTGTATTAGGCTATAGTTGAACTAATAGGTAAATGAATATATGTCATATCAACATGGCACTTGGTGTTAAAAACACACGATTGTCTAACTCACAATCTCATTCTTGAGCTCCTCTATCTTGTTGTTGAGCTCCTCATTCTCACTGTGCAGCAGACCGTACTCATCCCTGTACCTGGTGCGCTGACGCTCCAACTCAATCTGGGGGAGAAACAAACATCAATCTTTGAAATTCAATGTTGAAGCTTACATGTATGTTAGCAGAAGGGGGTAGTGCTACTCTCCATAAAGACTATTGATGGGGAAAATTGGGACTTTTTTCTTATATGCCATCTTTATCTGTCAGCAACAGGTGAGGATAGCTGACAGAAAAAGACAGCATATAAGAAAAAGGTCACTATTGACCTTTGCTCAGAGAGTAGGTAGTACAGCTAGTAAAACAAAGATCAATCGGTAACCTACTTTACGTTTGATGGACAGTATAAAGATAACTAGGTAAATATTCGAAACTTAATCTGATATTAAGAAAAAAAACACAAGAATTTTACATAATTGTACTCTATTTCATGCAGGGCCTGTGTCTCGTAACAATAATTCTTAAGACTTCAACATGAAGGATTACTCTTACTTCAGTCTCCAAAGGTATAAAAAACAGCACAAAAACAGTAAGTTACAAGTCAGGAATCAGTAATACAGGGTACATTTCATTTCTGTGTACATTAGACACTCAAACATTACCTTGAGATGCATGAGTTCACTCTTCAGTTTCTCGTTGTGATCAGAAACTGAGCGTCTGGTGTCGTCTGCACTCTCCAGCTTGTTAAGGGCCTCACTCTGCTGTAAGGGACAACAAAGCACCACAACTAAGTATTGAAAAATGCATATCAATGCTCTCATATACCATATAAAACACTAATATCATTCAAAACTTGGAAAGACATTGGAACATTTTAAGAGTACTTTGAATTTAGAACAAAATTTTCCTAAAATTGTAAAAACTCCCACTGAATTCAAGATGCATGTACAATAAAATAATGGAATGAGTGTTCTTTTAAATGACGTGTGACACAGTATGTCCAGCAAACACATGAAAGATACACATCAGATTTAAGGTTTTCAAATTTCTTTTAAAGTGTCTTTCCAAGTTCTAAGGGACCTGGGTAGTTTCACAACCAAACAAGAGAAACACTGTGCACAAACATGTACCAACCTGCAACACAGAAAACCTCTTTCAAGTACAACAGCTTGTTCAACTCTACAACATCAGGTAACAATATTGAAAACAGACTAAAGCACACAATGACAAACAGAGTCAGCTGGCCACACAATACATGCTTTAACTGAGCACAGATGTTAGTAACAACAAAAGTCATGCAAAAAGGAACACACAGCATGCAAACATTGCTTCATGAAACCCAGTCTACAGGTAGAACTATAATTCTGGACAGTCTAAATCTGAAAAATCTTCATTTTTGGAAAGTACAGTATGGTCAGAAGAGTTCATGGCTGTAGATATGATGTAAGACATGATGACAAATATCATTACATGCAGGTGTCGAGAGAGTGTCTCAAGGGACATGGCTAATTCTAGAGAATTCTGTCAGAATTATATTGTCCCAAGAAGGTTAAAAAAACTTCCTTGATTGCTCATGTCCCTTAAGACAGCTTATTGACACCTGGATATTTTTACCATGTCTAACACCATACCTACTACAGTCTTGAACTCAACTGGCATTAGAAAACTAGACATTAGAAAATCCAAATTTTTAAATGTTCTGACTTTTAAGCAGACAGTCCAGAATTATAGCGCCACCTGTTATGTTTAGCAACCACACAAACTAAGGCAGCTACAAGAAGAGACTAGTGTTAGTATTCTTCATGCAAACTAGTCCATGCGGCATGCCGCTAGAGAGACACACAAATGTGAGGAGGCGACTCACTCTGTCTACTGACAACTTGCTGATTTCCTACGGGATGAAGAACAGAATGCGTTGGTAAAACAGTCATGCCCCTTCATGCTACACATGGTGAGGTTATGGGTAAGGCTTGGTGATGAGTACACATATGCCTGGTACATGCCAAGCTCCAATACAGTGACTTGCTCGGTATTTAAGGCTACCAACCATTGTTGGTATGACTATACTTATGGTGATGAAAAAACATATGCCTGTTACAATTCAAGCTTTATCTGATGAAAACAGTGACATACTCAGTGTTGAAAACAAAGGCTGGTGATCCTTCTTGGACAACTAGGTTATGTCTGAAGGAGTTGTACACTACAGTTGACAATAATGACTTTTGATTCATTCTTACAGGCTTAAAATCTTCCTGGTTGGTATCAAATGTAACAGACTCACAGCTACCAGCATGGTAGTCATGTATGTACAGTCTGCCATGTATGTTATACATTGTAAGTTAGTTTGAAATTATGCTAACATCGGTAATACTGAAGTTAGAACAAGCCAAAATATGACTAAAATACAGTATACAAAAGAAAATTATCTGTTGCAACATCAAGAAAGAAGAGAATACAGCAAATAAGAGGCACATAAAGGATAGGAATACATATGCAAGACTGTACACAAGCAAAATGGTAGCAAAACAATACAGCAAAGGAAACACAAATACAAGGTAATCAGCAAGAGGCATGAAGGGATTGAATAATTTTAAACTGATTACTACAAACAAAGATGAGCTTTCATGATAACGGTAAAACAAAACAATACAGGACAGAAAAAGGAAAATGCAGCTGATATTGTAGGAGGCATGAAGAGAAATACATATACAGACTGTATATAAGCAAAATGGTAGCAAAACAATACAGCAAAGGAAACACAAATGCAAGATTATAAGCAAGAGGCATGAAGGGATGGAGTACCTCGTTCTTGAGCTGCTGCATCTGCTCATTGTGATGTTCCTCCTGAGACTGCCGAGCCTGCTTCTCTGCTGACAACAGCCGCCGAGCCTCATCACGCTCCTCCTCCAACTGGGGAGAAAGCAGTCAAGGTTTCAGCACTAAGGGTAGGGACTGTTGTGTCAGTGTGAATGTCACTTAGCACCAGGGACAGGAATGGCAGTTTGATTTCAACCTTTGAATACCATTTTGCAGCAGAGACAGGGGCAACAACAGTGTCAGTATCAATGTCATTCAGCACCAGGGACAGGGATGACAAAGTTAGTGCACTGGGGACAACAGTGTCAGTGTGAATGCCATTCAGCACCAGTGAATACACTGTCAGTATCAATGGCAATCACACATAGAATTTAACCTGGTGCGTTATGACAAAGGGCAGTTATACAGGCTACACAATATAGATACAGAATCAGTGTCAGTGTGAATGTCATTCAGCACCAGGGACAACATTGTCAGTGTGACTGTCATTCTGCATCAGGGTCAGGGATGGCAGTGTCAGTGTGAATTTCATTCAGCACCAGGGACAGCAGTGTCAGTGTGAATGCCATTCAGGGACAGGGGCAACAGTGTCAATTTAGATGCTATTCAGCACCAGGACAGGGATGGTAGTGTCAGCGTGAATGTCATTCAGCACCAGGGACAGAGATGCAGTGTTTATTACCAATGGATGGTATTCAGAACAATAATCTAACAATCAGCACCAAGGACAGGAAACACTTTGGTTGATTTGCTTTTTAGTACTTGTTGTGGTGATCTCTTTGTAATTATGAAACATTACATTTTACAGAAATAAATGAATCTAAAAAAATCTATCATTTATGACTGGAAGATTATGGAAAATATTAAGCAAACTGTATTCTTAATAATAGAAATAATCTTGCTCTTAGATGAAGAAATAAAGTGAACATTCTCCTTACTGCTTTGACTTGTGACTGGGTGGACCTGAGTTCTATCTGTAGACCTCTGATTGTCAGCTCAGACTTCTGTTTGTTTTCTACTTCTCTGTAATTAATTATACACAAACAAGCAAATTACAAATACATCAACACTTAATAGTGTAGTAAAAGACATATAGCACCAAAACATCTGAACCGCAACTACAAATCAAAAATACAACTAATATTTCTTATTTATGACATGTTGGTAACATACAAACCATACCGCTTGCTGTTTTAAATGTTTTTCTCTTAGAATGTGCTGTTTTGTTTAACATTGCCACAGTGCTACTGCCAAGACTTATACAATTATTACAGAAAAGTTCAAAGTAGAATAAGAAGAAATCTCGTACTGAGAATATTGAGTCTCCTTCTTGGCCAGCTGCTCCTTGGTCTTGTTGAGGACGGTGTCTGCAGTCTTCCTTCTCTCCTGCTCTTCTCCCAGCTGATATCTGTTCATAAACAACACAGTATGTTTAACCTTACATCAAGCTAACCACAGGGGATTCAAATTGGGAAATGCAAAGGTAAAAGAACAAAATTGATTAAAAGAAAAAAAGTATTAATTTCAACGAATACTTACTTGAGTTTTCTAATCTCTCCCTCCAAGTCGATTTTGATGGTGTCGAGGTTGGACTTCTCTCGATTGGCTGTGTCCAGTCTCCTGTAATGGCAATACAACACATCAGGAACAACATGGACTAACTCTACACAACCTTCTTACATCCCCAAATAATGAGTATGTGGCTGAGGCATTTTAATGTATGACAAGAATAATGCACCAGGTTTGACACATTCAGCCACAACGTAGCAGACCTGAACATGCTAAAACTACAGTACTATCTAAAAGTTTGATAGTCTTTTAGTATTCACACAAAATCTGAGGATCACAGCTGAGGATCATTGCTACCTTGGAAATCTTGATTTCTCCCTGTCATTGACACCTCTGCTGCAATTGAAACAGCTTACTGTCGGCCACATTTCCAAGCTAAACCTCTTAGCAGGTTTCTCACATTTTGAGGTCAGTCCTCTTGCTTTGCAGCTTCACTGCACTTAATTAATTATGTCTCATGCTCTCCATACAAAAAGCTACAGTTAGCAGCAATTTTTTTTTGTTCACATCATTGAAAGAAACACCTGCCGACCAAACTTCTTTCGTGCCTTAGAATTCTAGATAACGGCTGACAAAGCTAACAAATTTGTCATTTGAGTTGTCCACAATAACTGACCGATTGCTCACTATGAGTGAGGACTAATTAACCCAATAGGCGAAGCAGGGGTAACGAAAGCGGCTCGGGAAATTCCCTATCCCATTTAAGGAATGGTTTGATCCATTCACACTGGGAAGGTTCCCTACTCTTTTCGATAAGTGCGGCGGTTTCTTTTACACGCCAGGAATGCGGGTCTCCTCAAACACGGTACCTCCATTTAACGTCCTATCTAAGGGACGGCCCTAGGTGAAGCTAGGTACTCATTTTACACCTGGGTGAAGTGTTTAAAAAAATAAGTATCCTCACCTTTTGAGGTCGTTCCTCTCGGACTCGAGTGACCTGACCTTGACCTGCCCCTCCTCCCGGCCGGCCTTCTCCCTCTCCAGCTGCCGGCTCACCTCCTGCAGACGCTGGTTCAGCTTCAGCAGGGTGGACGAGTCTGACATAAGGGTGGTCAAACCAATACTTTAGAGACCGCCTCTGCATAAGGACCTCTTGGCTATTCTGGCCACTTTTGCTGGTCCATTAAATTATTATTCCCATCGACCTGAACATCAAGAGTGGCCTGTCTAATGTGTACATTTTGGTGACAGAACAATGGACATCTATGGCAATGGTCATAACAAAACTTGAACTTATTGCTAATTTTGCAAGGTAAATTATAAAATCATTGTTTTATTGAATGTTTTGTGCTTTTCAGAAGGTTCAATCCATGTCATCTACCTGAGGAGAACTCATAGAACACAGACAAATTACAAAATCTACGTGCTTAGATTAAAAGAATTACTTTGAGTAAAAGGAATAGATGGGATGGAATGAAATATTCATGGTCTCTATTCGTAATTATGATTCATCTTTTGAAACAGTTTTACAATCTGTGGGTCTTCTAAATGAACTTGTGATATCCTACTACTTAAAAATGAAGTTGTACGGAAACTAATAATGTATTATGTGCTAGTATGTATCTTTTTCAAGTGAGTCTGTTGTTGTCAACAAATTGTATATTATTGTAGCAGAAGCAGTATTCTCACCATTGAGGGGAGACTGGGAGGTGATCCTCATGTTGGCCAGCGGAGACTGATCCACCACGTCCTCCATCTCTGTGTCTGTGGACACCGACAGGTCAAGATCAGCGTCCACTCCTGTGTAGTCCTGGAAACATGCAAACAAACAAACTTGTAAAAAACAGACAACTAACTCTGTGAACACCAACAACAGACAGGTCCAGCTCAGCATCCATTCCTGTATAGTTCATTCAACACAAAAAAACAAACAAGCTTGTAAACACAAACCTATAGCTCTGCATCTGTGGACATACAAACAATAAGCTTGTAAACACAACTAACTCAAAGTCTGTGGACATCAACACTGCCCACTCCAGCATAGTCCTATAAACATACAAACTTGTAAACACAACTTATTGTGTTTGTATACACCGATGAGTCCAGTTCAGCATGCACAGCTCCAATGCAGTCCTGCAAAAACAAATTGTGTTACTTGCAACCGGCAAATGAATGCATGTAGTGTGTAACTTGAGCCAACTCCATTAGCTTAATGAAAAATTAATGTCTAGCCTGCAATACCAAGAGGAATGGAAGCATGATAATAATATATACAAGTGTCAGGAGCAATGTATCAGGAGGGTCTCTCTAGCTCTTTTTGAGATTTGAGAAGTATCTGTATGTAGACTTGTCATTTCAGTATATTGGATAGGGTTGAAACCCGTTTTACAACCAGATACTTTGAAAAGTACACTGTATACTAAAAAGTGGATAAAAACTTATCTTGAGTTTTTAGCCAAAAATGAGACAGTAATTAAGTGATAATGGTTTGGTAGGCTTTTAGAAATATGTCAAAACACGATCATTCGTGCACTCCTTTACCTGCAATGTTAACGTACAGTGATTTTTTTCAGGGGCAATTAATTATTCATAGATTCATCAGTCACAAGTATGCAGAGAATGCACTTTTACCAATAGATTTAAAGCATGCTCGTACATGCATGTATAAGAACACATAAAGAAGTAAATATGCATTAAAACAAACCGTGAATATGTTACCATCCATTGCGTGTGAAATCGTCTCTCTCCAAGCACATTTACAAAGGAAACCGCTCAGCAATGATGTTTCACACGTCAGGGTGCAAAATCCCTTTACGTACCATCATTCCTCCATAATATGCTATAATCTAATGACCCCCTAACCCATGTCCAAGCCAAGCGGGGAAACAACAGCTGGGTTCATGAAATATGCATCGCCGTGGACGTCATTTGCCGGTCTTAATTAACTGTTTCTCACAGGAAACTGTGCAGACTGTTTTCCGATTAGGCTGGGGACTCATTTTCCGGATGGTTTGGGTGGCCGGTAGGAGCAAGTTTCTGGAAACTGTATTCACTAAGATGGAATCAAACTCAAAGAAAGTTCTTTGCTCATTGCTTTAATGGCCAAAGTAACTTAAAGCTTTATCTATTAACTGTACATACATCTACATCTACATGATACAGGACCTCACTGCACATTGCGTCCTGGGAAACAAGGTGCAGCTAGTATGGCAGGTGGTGGTGAAAAAATAGTAAACAAAGTTAACGAAAAACGAAGTGAATGAAATGAACTGAGCTGTGTAACTATGTAGCATGTACATGTAAGAACTTCAAGAGAAAACAATGTAATTTACACTCTATAATGACACATTTCTTTATGACAACGCTCCTTAAGTTGGCGATTTCTTAAGTCCCGAGATGGAATGGGAAACAATGTACAGTGATGACATTGCCACAACATACAGACCATGTATGGCCCAGGTGCATATTGGAAAAGTAAAGTAAACCCTACCCAATGGCACCGTGTTTTGAATTCAATTTGGCCGCCCCATTTCAAAAATTAACAGTTACTGGAAAGCTTTACGTGTACATGTACATTATTTGGCAAAGCATAGTAACGTCATGTACATGTACTTGCCCTTTCAAGTACACATTATGTACATAAACTACGTCATGTACATAATCTTATAGTGATGTTTTACTTGAAATATTTGCATGAAGAGTCTTATTTTAAGTATAAAGAGCATTAAACAGTACCCACCCCATGGTGCCTGCTTGAGCCGCCGTTCACAGCTGTTGTTCCAGACCTTCTACTGGTGGGCCTGCAAAACACGAACATGAACATCATGAGTCATTAGTGCACATTCACCATAAAATTATTTATCACAGAATAACACAACAACACAATTACCTGTACACTCATAGCAGAACCCATTGATGAAGGTTAGACATCCAGGTAACAAGATATGCCAAAAAGCAGCTACTCAAGCAACTTATTTATGATTTGGAAAATCATATCCAGTTGCTTGAGTATATAACTGCTTTATGGCGTACCATGCAAAGACCCACTTCTATAATACGTACGAACAACGAACAACAACAAAAACACACACACAACATGATTGCTGCAAATTCTTCCAACATTCCTTCCATAAATGAATGTACGCTAAAACTTGTAATAACCGTCTGACAAAAAATGTCACTACCTGTGCCACCTGTCCCCATATCCACCATGATAATAATCATCAGGAAAATGAGCCTGTCTCTGTGCTGGGTACATGTACATATTGTACTGTACATGTTCTAGCACACTTTACAGTCTTAACATGTCTGAAATGTAAGTCACTGGAGTTGTTTTGCAAGGTGTTGCGCATTTACCGCAAATCCTAAAATTTACAGGGCAACGTGCAATTTACAAAACAACATATGGTGCAATATTGAGCAGCGTATGCCAATGTTAATATCGTGTGAAATGAATACTCATTGCAAGTCCTTTACATGGTACATGGTTCAATCTCCTAGTAATTTTATGGCCACAATCACATCACATTGTGCTTATTCTTTAAATTAAAGTACATTGTATGACGCCACATTAACCAAATGTACAGTATTGCACCATTACCAAATATACTGGTAGTAAAATTGAAAAGAGCTTTGTTCACACTTCTGTGCCAATAAACTGGAGTGCCGGTTGCCATAGCAATGAGGACAATACTTTTTTCTAACACTTTTGTGTGAGTGGAAACCACAGGGAGAAGCCAGCTGGAGCACTGACGTTCTTATAACTCCCAATGAAGCTTTTCAAAGCACATACACGAGGCCTAGGAAAAAAATCTAGTGTTTCCTGTTTTCCTAGAAAAACCTGCCAACCCTAGACTTTTTTGGGGGTGGTCAGTGGAGTCACATAGCTTACAGTTAGAATCTTTATTCAGCCAGCTTCCTGTTGAAGTCAAAACACTGCTTGTCCTATCTAATGAAGGATTAACTGTATCAGTTTTTTTATGCACAAAATTAAAAATTGACATTGAATGACAAGTGTCCTCATGGATTTTTAGTTTACTTTGTTCAACTGTATTGTAATATTGTATCACTTGAGTTTTGGCAAGAGTAAAACAAATTACAAGAAAAAAAAGATAATCCGTACCTACCGCGCCTAATTTTTTCAGGACTGAAACAGGAAATACAACATTTTTTCCTAGGCCTAAGTACTGTGTTTAGAATTGAGCTCATTTAATGATCTAATGATTACTGGATGAGCACCCTGGGGATTCAAGGATTTTTGCATTGCATTCCTGGAAATTTCTTCAACAGATCAGGAAAATACAAAGCATAAACTGATAAGTGACTGGCAATAAAATGCTGGAATCATTGTCAGGTAAACTGGTAATATTTCAAATGATTTTAATTCATAATGCAGCGAGAATGGAAACAGGTTTATGGTCTTGACAAATCAGAAAAGGAACACATGGACACAGGAACTGATTGATGATGGAATCATTGTCACTCAGCCAGGTAAGCTGGAAATATTTCAAGTCATTTTAATTCATAATGCAGTAAGAAATGAAACGGGTTTTAATGTCTTGACTCTTAACAAATCAGGAGGCTAAAAATGGATCCAAATACCACCTTACTGGAGGTACAAAAAATGTAGCAATTACAGTTTCTTTGCTATGATACATGTCAATGAGTACTACTAGATGTTTCTCTATTTCATTGCTATCAACTCCCTGGTGGTTTAAATGACCCCCCCCCCCCCCCTCCACCTACCTGTTCTTTTCCTTCATGACAGACAGTGGACTGGACAGGCGAGAGCAGTTGGGAGTTGGCTACATTTTGTCTACAAACCACTTAGACATGGAGAGAAGCCCACTCCTAGGAATTCCAGCTACAACAATCTTTTCAAATGGACTCTGGGGTAGATCAACTTGTTTTAGAGATAAAGGGATGTCAGACTATTTTTCAAACATGACAAAAGAATATTTCACATCATAAGCTATCACTGTATATGTTTGTGTGTCATGTAACTAGAGGTCCAGATGAATTTAAGGCTTTGCAAACTTCTCAAACAGTTCCAAAATTGCTAGAAAAAGTCTCCAAGTTTGGCAGACACCCCTGACTACGCAGTGGCACGTGCCACATTTATATGCCCCCAGGTTAAAACCTTTGAAATGCCATGTGTAACAATAGCCTGCTGTCATAAGAATTATGGTGATGAAGGGTTTTATGAACAGTAAGGTGCTGCATGAATGGAGGGTGCTGGTGCATCAATCAGGGACCAGTATTACCGGCTGACGTGTTAGTGTATTATTAAAACATGATAAATAGCTGTAGGGGCCGGCTGGTATCAATTGAGCTGTGGTTTAAATGTGCCTTCGAGCTATTGTTGCTGTGAAATCCTCATCAAAGGACTGTATGTAATAATCAATTGTGAAATGATGCTACAAAATACATATTATAATGGGATATAGAGAAGAGGCAAACGTCACAACTAATGATTCATACAATGTACTCTACATTGTAGCTTTCCTTAGTACTAGTAGACTATGGTATGTTCTGAACTATTTGTGGGATTATGTATAAATCTACAGCAATTCATGCCATTATGTACAGGAACACAATGTCACTTTATGTGTAGTAATGGCCACATTCATTTGGCTTGTTTACACCAAGTGTAGATAAGACTTAATGTATATCCCACATATACATTGTGCCTACAGGTGCTTCATTTATATTGTTAACAGAGAACTGAGCCCCAAAAAACTAAATCTTAGTTTTGTTCTCAAATTTTTCCCTATTTTTGTGTCCCGACCAACCTTTTTTTGCAGACATCACTTTAGCAAATAATCATTGAATGAATGAATGAATGAATAAATGAACAAATGAATGAAATTCAATGAACAAAGGAATGAGCTAAAAGAAAGCTAAGCCTTAAAATTAATCCCTTGACCTGCCCTGACCAAACCTTTTTAGAATCAATGTCTGAATGAACAAATGGACAAACAAATGAATGAATGAGTTGAAAGTCTTAAAAAGAAAGCTCAATCCCCCTGACCTGCCCCTGCCCAGGTGTCCATCGAAGTCGCCCTCGCTGACACTGAAGCTGCCTGACCCGGCAGACAGCATCCTCTCCCTCCGTACCTGCTTGGCCTCAGTGAGCTCCGCCTCCGCCCACAGGTTACCCCACATATAAAGGTGAACTAGAGTTGAAAGAAAGCTTTATCTCCTCACCTGCCCCTGCCGAGGTGTCCATCAAAGTCGTCCTCACTGAGACTGAAGCTGCCGGACCCTGCAGACAGCATCCTCTCCCGTCGCACCTGCTTGGCTTCGGCGAGCTCTGCCTCCACCCACAGGTTACCCCACATATAAAGGAGAACTAGAGTTGAAAAGAAAGCTTTATCTCCTGACCTGCCCCTGCTGAGGTGTCCATCAAAGTCGTCCTCGCTGAGACTGAAGCTGCCTGACCCGGCAGACAGCATCCTCTCCCTCCGTACCTGCTTGTCCTCCGCGAGCTCAGCCTCCGCCCACAGGTTACCCCACATATAAAGGAGAACTAGAGTTGAAAGAAAGCTTTATCTCCTCACCTGCCCCTGCTGAGGTGTCCATCAAAGTCGTCCTCGCTGAGACTGAAGCTGCCTGACCCTGCAGACAGCATCCTCTCCCTCCGTACCTGCTTGGCTTCGGCAACCTTTGCCTACGCCCACGGATAAAGGTGAACTAGCGTTACAACTGAATGAGTTAAAAAGAAAGCTTTATCTCCTCACCTGCCCCTGCTGAGGTGTCCATCGAAGTCGTCCTCGCTGAGACTGAAGCTGCCGGACCCTGCAGACAGTATCCTCTCGCGCCGCACCTGCTTGGCCTCGGCGAGCTCCGCCTCCGCCCACAGGTTACCCCACGGATAAAGCTGAACTAGAGTTGAAAAGAAAGCTTTATCTCCTCACCTGCCCCTGCTGAGGTGTCCATCAAAGTCGTCCTCGCTGAGACTGAAGCTGCCTGACCCAGCAGACAGCATCCTCTCGCGCCGCACCTGCTTGGCCTCGGCGAGCTCTGCCTCCGACCGCTGGTTACCCCACGGATAAAGGTGAACTAGTGTTACAACTGAATGACTTGAAAAGAAAGCTTTATCTCCTCACCTGCCCCTGCTGAGGTGTCCATCGAAGTCGTCCTCGCTGAGACTGAAGCTGCCTGACCCTGCAGACAGCATCCTCTCCCGTCGCACCTGCTTGGCTTCGGCAAGTTCTGCCTCCGCCCACAGGTTACCCCACATATAAAGGTGAACTAGCCTTACAACTGAATGAGTTAAAAAGAAAGCTTTATCTCCTCACCTGCCCCTGCTGAGGTGTCCATCAAAGTCGTCCTCGCTGAGACTGAAGCTGCCTGACCCTGCAGACAGCATCCTCTCGCGCCGCACCTGCTTGGCTTCGGCGAGCTCTGCCTCCGCCCACAGGTTACCCCAGATATAAAGGTGAACTAGAGTTGAAAAGAAAGCTTTATCTCCTCACCTGCCCCTGCCCAGGTGTCCATCAAAGTCGTCCTCGCTGAGACTGAAGCTGCCTGACCCTGTAG
Source organism: Branchiostoma floridae (assembly GCF_000003815.2). Taxonomy (NCBI): domain Eukaryota; kingdom Metazoa; phylum Chordata; class Leptocardii; order Amphioxiformes; family Branchiostomatidae; genus Branchiostoma; species Branchiostoma floridae. The sequence goes on along the minus strand of NC_049983.1, from coordinate 22,654,303 downwards.
ACAGCATCCTCTCCCGCCGAACCTGCTTGGCTTCAGCGAGCTCAGCCTCCGCCCACAGGTTACCCCACATATAAAGGTGAACTAGTGTTGAAAAGAAAGCTTAATCTCCTCACCTGCCCCTGCTGAGGTGTCCATCAAAGTCGTCCTCGCTGAGACTGAAGCTGCCTGACCCTGCAGACAGCATCCTTTCCCTTCGCACCTGCTTCGCTTCCGCAAGCTCTGCCTCCGCCCGCTCCCGCGTCCTGCGCAGCTCCAGGGAACGGGCGTCCTCCTCAATCTCGTCTTCCACCACGGACGACTGGCTGCTGAATACGTCCTGACGGGGGGAGGGAAAATTGTTACATAACAGGTTGAATAAAATAGTTAATGATAATATTATTAAGTAATAGTATGACTTTCTTCAAGATTACATGTACATGTACCTGAACTTTTGAAAAGTAACAAACTGAAAATGTTTGTTGTCTTATGTATATACTTGGGATATCCTTTATTCCCATAGTTTTTTTTTGCTTCAGTGTATTTTCTGGAAGAGATAATCGCTAGACTTGGTGGTGTGCAGCCTTGAATTGAAACCCAAAATAAACTGGGGTGTGCCCCTAAATGACTGGATAGATTTATAAACAGTTGAAGATATTTCAGACCTCAATTCTTATCTAAAAGCGCCATTCTACCATTTTAGGCAATGTAACATAACATGCTACATGTACATTTACATGTTGCGCTTATTCCATTAAAGCCCAGTCCTACATCTTGTGAAGGGTAGAACAACATGCCACATACCTCCTTATCTATTGAGCCTGATCTCTGGAGGCCACCAGAGCTGGACTGCAGTCTTGGGCTGTCATGTCTGTTGAATAAACATACAAGAAACTGAAACCAAAACTGCTTGAAGCCAGCAATCTCTTTTTGTGTTAAGAAAAAACACTGGGATTTTCACCGTCATGTAAAAGTACAAGCTAACCTTCTAACTTTTCAATAGTAATTTGCACCATTAAGAAATAATTACTGTTTTGAACCGGGCATACTTACACGCAACTGTAAAAGAAATTCAGAACAGAATCTGATACTGATTATTACATTTGTGCATGTGTGCTTTCCATATAGAGTCACACGAGGATTACATACGGATGAAACATAACACACTGGAAACATAACAACCTGCAATACTTCTACTAGAACAGTGCTCAAAATAAATTACTGTTTCCCTGCAAACCCTCCTTTTTTCTTATACCACCAACCTCAGACCAACCCCAGAGTATCCAGAAAAATTACACGCAGATGAAAGATAATACACTGGGAAAACAAGTTAAACAACTTGAATTTCTTCTAGGGAGTAGAGCTCAAAATAAAATACTATGATAATAATCTCTCCATCCACAACCCCCTTTTTTTCTTTGACCACTGTACCCTGAAGAATGACATTGTATGCCACGAAAATAAGATGGATAGCACTCAACCCACAACACAGTCTATTTCTAAAATTGCTTGACCTCATTCTGCCCAGGAACTAATTAGAGAGATTACACCGGGGGTCTTCTGTGCATCTTGCTTCAACCTGCAACAATGCACTGTCTGAATCCATGTCCTCCTGAGAATGTTTGATCGATGTAGAGACATCAGATACTGGCTTTAATGACATCCCTGTGATACATGTTAGTTTGAATGCCAAGGAACTTTTATCCCATGTCACCTTTAGAAATAAAAGGAACAGTCCCATCTTTTAAATTACATCTCTTTGGATAGGTGACGTGTACATGTAGCACGCCTTAAGAGTTAAACAACACAGCGTACATTGAAACTTTAGGACATGGATCTTGAAATGTCTAAGAGTTATATCCAACAAAAGGCATTCATGAACTAAAATTACTTACACTGGCTCTGCTTGTTTCTCAGCTAACTGCCTCAGCTTCTCGAGGTGTTTCTGAGTCTTCTCCTCTGCTATCCTCCTCTCCTCAGCCCTCCTGGCTTCTTCCTGTCGCCTTTTCTCCTCTTGTCTCCGCTCTTCCTCCTTCTCTCTCTCCCTCCTCCTTTCTTGTTCCTTCCTCTCTTCCTCAGCAAGTCTTTCTTCCTCCTCTCGTCTTTGCTGAGCTCGGCGTTCTTCTTCTTTCCTTTTGGCGTCAGCCTTCTCCTTCCTGATCCTTTCTTCTCCTAGCCGTATCCTTTCCTTTTCTTCTTCTCTGCGTCTTCTCTCCTTTTCACGTTGTTCTTGTTCAAGTCTCAGTTCTTCTTCCTCACGCTGCCGGGCTAGCTCGTCTCTTCTCTTCCGTTCTTCCTCTTTTCTCTTCCTCTCCTGCTGCTCCCTTTCCTCCTCTAGTCTTCTCTCTTCTTCTTTCCTGAATCTTTCCTTCTCTTCTTGTTCCCTCCTTCTTCTTTCCTGTGATTTTCTCTCCTCTTCTTCTCGTCTCTTTTGTTCTTCTCTTTCTTTCCTTTCTCTGGCCTGTCTTAGCTCTTCTTCTTTCTGACGTCTTTCTTCCTCCTGTCTTTCTAGGTCCTTTCTTCTCTTCTCCTCCTCCCTGTGCTGTTTTTCTTCTTCCTTTCTTCTCTTCTCTTCCCTATGCTGTCTCTCTTCTTCCTTCCTTCTTTCCTCTTCTTCCTTTCTTTGTTTCTCCTTTCGTCTGGCTTCTTCCTCCTCCTTGCGTTTCTGTAAAACAGAAAAAGTTGAAAGTTAACATATTTAGCTAAGTATAACTGTTACAGTTTTTCTCTCTAAATTCTGACACAGGCTCCCAAACAAATTGACTGCAAAAAAGTAGGGCTGGTGACAATGAGTCACCATTACTTGATACGTCAAAATTTATAATGAAAATTTGGAAGAGTTAACTGATGTCAATGTCCCCTTAAGCTTGTCCAACTTTTGTGGGTCCTGGTTCTAGTTCATACTCTGGAAACTTTCTGGTAGGAATACATTTGTAACACGTAGACAGAGGAGGTGCAGTGTCTGGGCTACGTGTGAGACTTTTGTAGGTCCTGATAACAGTTCCTTCAGGACAAGCAAGCTACTGACATTTGAACTTTGGCCCTGGTGACCACCTAACCTACTTTTTGAGGCATTCTGTCAATATTTATGGAATGACACCAGATGAAGGACAAACAAGTCCACTTGTCCTTGACCAGACTATACCATGGGTGACCAACCAAGAAGAAGACATACACGTACAGTTTACATATGTGACACAAATATACAATGCTAGCTTCGATGAACAACGCATTTGAATTAGGACTTATCAAACGCATCTGCCATCCTAGTTTACGAGTCTGAATTATTGAGAACTTGAAAACCATGTGACTATCACGATATACAAATGTAGCACCAGAAGTAGCACTATAGCTACCGCCCACAATACGAAATGCACCAAGTACAATGTACATGTAGCTTCAACAGTGCTCGAAATACCACCTGCATATGCAGGTTAGTGCAGGTAAAATTGGAGTTGTGCAGGTATTTCTGGTGTCAACCTGCACCTAACCTGTACTGGTCCATGTACTGGGTTTTATACATAAATGTCATATGTAGGTGTATAAGGATTGTTATTAGCTGCATTGACTGTTACCATCTCTAAAATATAAAAGAAAAAATAGCAATGGTTTCTGAACAGTTTTTAGTATGATCCACACTTCCTAAACTCATAGTTGTGCAGGTAAAATTTGTCTGTTGAAGGTAATTTTCAATGTTACGTGCACCAGTGCAGGTATGCAGAAAAACGCATTTCGAGCCCTGTTAAAGAAAGGCTCACAAATGTTTTGATTCTGCAACGTTTATACCAATCTTATATTTAGCATCTTATAAAAATCTCACAGGGCTTTTCCAGGGCAAGAATACAAATACATGACTGTAGTACACACTTTAAATACTGTTGTACAAAAGATTTAGAGGTAAATTTGCCCAGGTGCAATGGAATCAATACCACTTGATGTATGTTTTAGCATTTACTGAAGTCCCTGCAATGTAGGAGTCGAGGCATTTTCTCTATTACTACGTAAATAATGAGCTACGGTCCGGGCCGACGGCAACGCTTGTTCCAATGTTTTGAAGCTGTACTATGCGGACGTACTTCATTGTGTAGAACACAGTCTAAATACTAGATCCATAAACCAGAAAAAAAGCCAGACAAACTCAATAAAGGATCGATAACCAACTTACCCTAAAGCCCTACACTGATGGGGAGTTAACTTAACAAAGACTTGTCACAGAGCTAGCAGAGTGTAACAGATGAAAACTGCTCAAAACATGACGCCCAGCATAACTGTGTAGTGCACAGTTGCCTGTCACTTAAGCTAACAACTGGGGATAAGTTACACTAATCCAGAATAACCCCCCCATCCTGATGCCAGACTCTGAAGTGTCACGTTACCCGGTAACAACACACAGGACTCGGGTTTCAGAGTAGCGTCATTAGCATATGAAAGAGGCGATTTTGCAGTCTGTACACAAATCGGTATAGTGTGGTTGGGGAGAAAGTGCTCTCTGGTGTGAGGGACTCTTTTTAAAGTCAATAACATACCGAGGGGACTGTATAAAATGCTTTGTGGAGTCTGTCACAGAATTTATACTAGATTGACTTGTGCAAACACGACCGTTAACGGCTGAGAAAGTTATCAACTTCAAATATCACTAAGTAAACGTTAAGATGAAGTTAAGCCATAACAAATCGACCTGACAAAAAATGGTTTCCTAGAGTAAGATCAAGATTTGCTGTTACAGTAGTTTGTCACTAACTTTTAGAGGTAGGATTTAAGTCTGGAGAATGCCTCTGTATACAAAAATGTAGCTCTGTTTGATTTATTGGAGTTTGATGACCGCTACTGTTTATATTCTTGGATTTTGTCAACATTTACTTTATTGGTAGCCTTGTTGTCATGCAATTACAGGTGCTAGGTCAATCCTTATGGTCAAGGCTACAAACAAATGCCTAACAACCCAGAGTGCTGTAAAAAGGAATGTAACACACCAAAAACACAAACTAACATTAGTAAAAGTGGACAGTTAATGGGATACAAAATACACTGAAAATTTACATTTGAAATATCAATTTTCTTCAGAGAACGTCTCTATCAGTATCACGCAAAAGTGTGACAAAAATTATGAAGCCATGATACAGGTAACAACAGGCTTTAACTTTCAACTGAAACTTTCCTGAACCCTTTTGGCTGACCAGTTGGTGATGGCAAGAGATTGAAGAGCCCCCTGATGGCAGTGAGAGGTACTGCAGCAGTAGCTACATTTGTACAACATGATCATGACTGCTAGGCTTTCAATTATTACAAATATTAGAAAAATATTGACATTCTATTGAAACACCACATCATAACTTATGCTAGCCCTTATTGTTATCAAAATAAATAGTAATTAGGATGTTAAGTTTCTGTCATACATCGTACTGTGTACAATTGTCACGCTATAAAGTTCATTCATTCACTATCAAAAAGTACTAAAACGGGCTAACCTTCTCAGCCTGGCGCTCTTTTTCCTCTTGTTCTCTCCTCTCCCGTTCTTCTCTTTCCCTTCTCTCCGTTTCTTCCCTTTCCCTTGTCTCTCGTTCCTCCTGTTCCTGTCTCTCCTTCTCCTGTTGTCTCCGTCTCTCCTCCTCCCCTCTCTCTCGCTCTTCCTGCTCCCGTTTCTGACGCTCCTGTCGTTCTCGCTTCTTCTCCCGCTCCCACTCGGATTCGCTCTCTTCCTCAGTGACCTCGGACTGGCGGGATCGGGCGCTGCCGAGCTGAGAAGCCTGGTCCTCATCTTCTTCCTCTATCGTCTGGGAGACACCACGGTACAGCGCTGGGGAAGGGAACAACCATTGTGATTACCTTTGCCAATAGAGTTATGTTTGGGGTAGTGTGTCTGTGTGTGTGACATGATGATTTCAGAATGCCTGGATGGACTGTCCTGGTAGATTTTGAAGAGACCTGTGAAAATGATTTTTGGCCCCCTAGCAACTTTGTTAGAGGATATGCTGTACAGCAGAACTTCTTGTTCGCTGTACAGCATATACGCTTTGGTCATGATTTTTGTGCAGTAGATAGCCCTTGTGGCTGAGAGCAAATGCTTTCTAGCAACCTTTTGGCCATAGCATTAGCAGATCTGTGAGCTCTATCAGTATGTATTTTTAAATCCTATATTAGGACATTCTGCAAAGAATGGCCTGCTGCAGCTTGAAACTTTTTATCTTCTAAAAGCAGCAGAGAGTTTGACACAGCATTCAGGGAAAGGAAGGCAGCAGCAAACGACAAGAAGACACTACAACACTAGTAACGCCTAAACATTACTATCTACTACCAAGCACAACACGGTACAATACGTACGCGGCCTCCCACTACTGTATGGTGAGGTGTAAAAATGGTCATCCTTGGGAGGGAGTACTTCGTCATCACCAAAGTCAGACGAGGTTTCTGAATCCTCGTCACCGACTGTAACCACCATGCAACATGCACACCACTTACTAGCATTAGTAAACACCAAAACAAAACAAAACAAATGCACACCATGTACTAGCTTTAGTAAACACCAAAACAAAATAACACAAAACAAATGCACACCACCTAAAGCTTTAGTCAATAACAAACAAAACAAAACAAAATGACAAAACCAAATGCACACCATTTAAAACATTAGTCAACACCCAAAGAAAAGAAAAGAATACAAAACAAATTTTACAACACAGTGAAGTAATGCCGGAAAGAATTTCAAAGCAGCTATTCTTTGAAGCACTGGACATGGGTTGGGGTAAAAAGCCATTGGCTGTTTGATGTGATGTGACATGAAAAATGTATTATATATATTTTTTGTAGCAGCCTGCAACAGGTTTGTCGTCTGGTAGTTTCCACAGATGCACTGTTAACCTTAAATGATCAGAAGTCATGACAGGTTTCATTCATAAGTAAGGCCTTGATAGTTCAAGAAATAGAGATGAAATGGTTTGGTGTACAGTCAAACAAAACAACCTGGTTACATAATTACAGAGATTGAAGATTTTCTTTTTAACTTCTTGCATTTTATTTCTCTTCATTTCCAAAACCTGAAAATGCCAGTTTATTCTTCACATTTTTATTTGCCATGAATTGTCTCAGGCATTAAGTTTCAAATTGGTTTACTGGTTTTTAGCTATTCCTTTCTTGTTGGTGAGTACAAATGTATCTAACTTCTTTAGGGGGATGGGAGCCTGGGGAGCAACGTACCTCTATGTCCCGACTCCTGGAGGGACGGAGTTTTGGACACAGACTGAGTGAAGTCTTCCTCGTCAGGTCTGATGACCTCATCGTCACCGAATGTGGACGTGTCTTGTTCGGACTCTTGGGCCGAGGCTTTGTTAGGGATTAGAACACGAGACACAAAACAAAACAAAAAACAAAATAAAGTTGTGCAATATAAAGGAACTGAAAGTTAACATATTAAAGGTGTAAATAAAATGTAAATAAATCAAAGTTGTGCAAAATGTTATTATAAGTTGTTCAGGAGGTGGTTACCGTAAGAGTTAGGAATGAAAGACACTGACCTACCTGTTAAATGACTCTTACTGAGAGTCTCTTGGACACCAGTACATTTAGTTTGATTTAATCAAGATTATCTTAAGTTTATTATACTGTAAAGGATTGGGCATCTATCATTACCAGTGGATGTGTTAGGGACAACGTACAACATGTACTTCCAATTTTATGACGGTGCTAAAGTGAATCCTGTCTGTAGGGTCTGGAAAGTTTTCTCTGCAAAAGCCATAACCTGAGCTCTATAGTGTGATTGCTATATGACGATTGTGGTTGCTATACTGCAATCCCCTCTCTAATCACCTTGACTTACTACATTGTAGGTCTCTCCTTGCATGGCCTGGATGTGCTGTTGCCTCATGATTGCTAAGATAAGACTACCCCCTATCCTGTTATATTTAACACACACACACACACACACACACTTCACCCTGACTTACGAGGTCTCTTCTGCATGACAGCAGGCGCGGAGGGAGACTTCACCGCTGCCTTCCCTGCGCTGTAGTCTGATGGGGGAAGCACCTCGTCTGAGTCCCAGTCAGAATCTGGAAATAAGTGGTAGAAAACATTATGTAATCCTCTCAGTCAGGCTAAATCAAGACTTAGGGATGACTACATTTCCATTGTATAAAGGTTAGACATCCAGGTAAACAATATTCAAAATTAATACAATAATCTCTACAACAGTACTGGATAAAAACAGAGATTTACCTCAGCATCAAAAGATTTCAAAACAGACCTTGGGTCAATCACAGTGTATCTGCCCATGAAACTAGAGGGTTTAAATAAATCACTCAAGAATAGAGACAGCTCTTAGTCCCAAATTGTTCATGATCATTATAGCAGAACAGTAGGGTTTTATCTTTTTATGAGCTGGTTTTGTGCACTCTAGTTATCTAATTATCTCCAAAAGAGCAGTGACGACACTAACCTGACTCATCTTGGCTCTCACTTCTTCTTGGTGTCTCCTTCTTTTCAGCATTCTGAGCAAGAGGGAGGCACAAATAAATTAGTGGTAACAATTACATTTTGTTACATTTTAACATGACTACTCAGTGCAGAGAATCAGCAAATTGTTTTCTGACTTTCTAAAATCACCATACATATACATGTATGCATTATCTTTGCATCACCCTCAGTACATTCCTTAAAAGTTTCTTAAGAAGTTGGTCTCACCTGTTGTGCTCTTCCCATCTCAGGTAAAGACACGGTCTGGTTGACCTTGGGAGCTGACCTTGGGGAGGGTCTATTCCTGTGAATAACAAGAAACAAGAAAAAGAAACAGGTTTAAATTTGTTAGACAATCTCTAAGTGAGCGCATGTTGATAGAAGAACAATAAACAAACAAAATTTGAAGAGGACAGATCTTCAGAGCCATTCAACAACTTGTCAATTCCATGTGGAAAGTTTTCTTCATTCAGTTCAATGAAAGACACAAGTACAGCCAAACCTGTCCATAGTGACCAGTCAAGGGTGAGACTAGACCCGTACCCACTACAGATGGGATGCTTGGGTTCGATGGCCAAAAAACAAAGAGGCCACCAAAAAGTGAGCACAATGACCGGATGCTGACGTAGTCACCAGTACAGGTTTGACTGTACCACAAATGTATCTGTATCTACAGCGGCGCTCCCGAAATATACGTCAGTTTGCGCGAAACGTGTTGCGAAATTTTGCAGAACTCACTCCGAAATTTCGCAGAACTCACTCCGAAATTTCGCAGAACGCAGTCCGTAATTTTGCGTAACGCACTGCGAAATTTCGCAGAACGCACTGCGAAAGTTTGCGTAACGCACTGCGAAATATCCCCCTGCGTAATCGAAACACCCATGCGAAAGCCTTCTACGTATTAGAAATCTTACGCAAATTTTGGTCGTTAATGAGCAGTGATTACACAATGCAATCAACATGACAATTGATCGTCCTTATTATCACGTATTCATTGATAAATTGTAGATAATATGGGGGCTGGAAAAGCGTGGCGGGAGCGCAACTCGGAGAACGTCTGACCGCGTGGCGGTGCGGTCCCAAATCATGAACAACATCAAATAAGTAGCCGAATAGATTACAAACAGAAGGGTTAAGAAAAGTCGACGTAAAACTGTTACACGTTCTTTGATTGAGGACCGAAATGACATCGAACAACGCAAGACATTAAGGGTCAATGACCCGTAGATAGCGTACTTGCGTAAACCCAGGATAAACCGACACGAAATCGGCTCTACTCTAACGTTACATCGTCATTTCTATGTAGACGGACTGGAAAACTACGGCAGATTTCACAAGCAAACAATCTAGTCTTGTATCTGATTATCTTAAGTTCTTGAAATGTATGTTAGCAGGCCCAATTTTAGTATTCCGCGACAAAAAACAATCATTGTTGTTGTTGATGTGAAAATCGTGTTTCGCGTAATTTCTTCAAGATGGCCGTCGCAGCAGCAGCAGGAAAACAAGGTCACAAGGGGTCAGTGGACGACTCCACTTTTAAAGTAATATGGTAAAATATGGAAACGTGTATGCTGATGTATAGTATATCATATAGTGATTATGATATAGGAACAATTAATTTTAATTAAATGGATTTCTGTCAATTAGACACTACACAAAGTTGTTCTTTGGTCAAAGAAATGAGCCTTGAAGAGAAAAGTTTTCTTTCCACGGGACCACTTCGGCATAATGGTACATGCAGACAAGCCAAGCCTTGCGAACAAAGGATTTTGCAAGGCTCCTTGTTTTATTGTTGTGACGATTTGATTCTTAGAAATGACTATGAACTTGTAATCAGCAGTAATTGAAGGTCTAATCTTTGTCGGCAGCTAGAGGCATTCAGACAGCGAAGTTGCTGGTGACTCGCGTTGTGAGTCACCCAAGCCGATTTAGGAAGGAAATTTTTGATGGTGGCGCTGACGCTGGCTTCGTGTTCAGACAATTCTCACTGTATAAAAGATAAGATAACCACGCAAATGTCTGTCAGTTTTGACTCAGACATACGATGGCGAAGACAACGAAATGCTAGAGACGCAATGATGTTGCTGAAGAAAGTTTAGGTCAGCCGGCGTTCCGAGACCTACAAGTCGACGGTTCCAACCCAACTGTTGCATGTTGTAATAATTCTTGCAATAGTTTTGAACTCATTCTAAGCTCATTCGCTGTTGTGAGTTATGGAACGTTAAGCATTATGAATGTTCCAACTTCCAACGCAATGTACTAGTAATTATTCTTGACTTGGATGTTAGCCCATAAATGACAGCTAATGTCATAACAGACATAACGTTATGCAATTTTACCAGAAAAAAAAAGGGAAAGGAATGGCGTTAAAGTTAGCTAGTGTTGAATAATCGTTAATGTGACATTTTTTCCTCTTGAAAGTGGAAATATAAGACATGCAGGATTTGCGTGAATTGGTTATATATTGTATACATGTGTAAAACCATATAATGCCCGTCCATAATTCCTAGATAAAGCTATACTCCTTCGTAGTAGGCATTGATATCTACTTTTCTAGAGGATTAGGATTCAGGTTTTCATCCGCCGACTTGATTTGGAATGACGTTGCTGGTCGTCCAGGGTGCAGGGGCCAACAAAACCTACCGGTTGCTGACGAGCTCCTGTGTCGGAACATCGATGTCAGCCTCTCCTGGTCGTCGGACGATGGACACATGGCGCAACCTTGCTGCAGGGAATCCATTCAACCTTGCAGCGATCCTAGATTTAGACATCTTTTTCTTCGCAAGTCTGAATATATTCAATATAACGTTACATTATGTATAATGTAAAACGATATCAAAGTTATATCTGCTCGGTCATAACCTGTATTTCTAGCTAGAATGATGCTCAATGTAACGTTATTGGTATTGATATCATATTCATAGCTACTTTTCTAGACGATATCTAGGATTCAGGTTTTCATCGTCTGGCTTCACTTGAAATGACGCTGCTGGTCGGCGGGGGTGCAGAGCCAGAGGGGTCCAACAAGACCTACCTGTTCCTAACGGAACTCTTTGGAGGAACATCGCTGACGGCCGCTCCTGGTCGCCGGACAGTCGAACGAAGGAAACAATACAGGGCATTCATTCAACATTATATTATGTGTTTTAATTTGTTAACTGTATTTTGTCTGCGTATCTGTTCAAACGTGTTAGTGTCATATAGTTTAACTAATATTACATGTACTTCTATGTAGTAAAGCATCGATAGATAATGATTTTGTAAGCCAGCGTAATGGGATTCGGGTTTCTTGCTTGGCGCACTGCTGATCATCGGGGTGCAACTTAGCCAAGGAGACCTACCTGTTCCTTACGGAGTTCTGTTTCTTACGGCATCGCAGACGGCAGCCCCTGGTCATCGGACAGTCGAACGAAAGAAACAATACAGGGCATACATTAAACATTATGTGTTTAGGGTATACATTCACCTTATGTGTTTTCAATGTATTTATTAACCGTGTTTTGTCTGCGTATCTGTTCAAAGTTCTGTTAGCGTAACTAACGTTACGTGTACATTTGTACTTCTACTATGTATTGGTAGTTGTTTTTATAAGATGGGATTTGGGTTTCCATCCGTTGGTTTCCTTGGTATATTGCTGATCATCGGGGGTGCAGCTTGGCCAAGAAGACCTACCTGTTACGGAGCTCTTGGGTCGGAACATCACTGTCGGTCGCTCCTGGTCGGACAATCGACGCAACCTTACTGCAAGGAACACATTCAACCTCGCAACGATCCTAGCTTCTGACGTCTTGGTTTGACAACTTATACAGATATAAGGCAATAACTATCATAAGCTCTTGGTTTTAAAATGTTGAAATAATAATAAAGAGTTCGTCCATATATTTGAGAAATTGTGTATTTCCAATTCATGCTGCAAGACTGTTGAGCGGGGATTGTATGAATGAGTACAAAAGCAAAAAAAATATACCGCTTGAAAAATAAGGACGCTGTTAGCAGCGGTGACGATCTAGCCCTAATTTAAACGAGTCGTTTATCAATTAGACACTATCGGACTAGGTGCGTCTCAGAATTATTGGTGGTGAGATTTAAAACCAGACCAGTCTAATGCAATGCTGATAATATAAACATCAACAAATGTATACTACATCATATCCCAACATATAGCGTTTAAAACCCGATCGACCATCATCTTTTCAAAATGTTGGAAATACGGTAGGTACATCACTAATATGTGCCGGTGTATGAAGAAACTCCACCTTATGTCATCTTGGTCCCATCATGTACTTAGTATCAGTTTAAACTGCAACTGACAAAATGTAAATACGAACAACCGAACCAAAAATCTGTATGTCAAATGTTACCGCCTTTTTTTTGTCGCCGCTGTTGGCTGTGATTGGTGACAAGTTGATTGGATCTTGAGTGTAATCGGGCACGCCCTGTCCAAGACGTACATCTGAAGACTGCCGCCATAGCTGCTGCCATGGTAACGGCACAAATAGCGGCATTTCCCATGCGGATCGGGTTACGTGCGTCCTCTACAAATTGTAGTTCTCAACTCGAAAACTTGCTACTATACAGGTTTTAGTCGTGGGGTAAAGGGTCGTTCTCACTGCGAAAATTCAGGCAGCGAAGTGGGAATAAAAAAAATCACGGTGCACCAAGCAGAATGTGATTGCGAGACAGTGTTTTTCGCACGCTAATTTTGACGTCTTTACACGGAAGTGCCCCCGTCGTCTTTCCTCCTTGTAAATGTAAGCACACCGAACATTGTCAACGAAGATCGTTTTATCTCGTGAGAACTCCAAGCACACCATTTGCTGACGACGATTCCTTTTTCAACCTCCTTGCCGAGATGAAGCGAATCACCCCCCGCCGAATGTGAAACGAGGATAGCCGAATATAGAAGTCTCCCCGGCTGTTTCTCAGAGCGTTCCAAATTATGGAAGAAAAAAAAAAAAAAAAAAAAAAAACTTTCCCGTAACTTTTATGTGGTAAAATATGAGGAAAATACTGACACATGTTGGTACGCAGATATTGACAAGATAGGAAAGTTCTAAGGCACAAAATTTGTCACCATGACGGCGTGGCTAATAATGAATAGGGTGGCATTGCAAACCAAAAGTACATTTTTACGTTGTATTTTCGTAACTTTACCAAGGACACAGGCCTGTGGTTATTTTATAGCAGTATTACTAATAGCATTTTTGTTCATTTTGTGTGACTTTCATTGAATTTGGTACATGACAACAAAAGGTAGAGGCTAGTAGATTTGTGAGAAGCGACTACCCCGTCCGGTATGTACATGTACTCGTATATGTACTTTGCCTTTGGCGCGCCGGCTTCAAAGGAAAGGTAAACAAACCGTGATATTTCTCCGCCCACCTCGCGGGCGGTCTGCATATGAATGCGGCGTGTTTCTACGGAAGTTTCGCAGAATTACGCAGTAGGACTTTGCGTTAGGCTCTTGCTTTTCGCGAAACTCGCTGCGTAACTTCGCAGAATGCCTTGCGAAATTTTGCAGAACGCACTGCGAAAGACTGCGCAACGTCTTGCGAAATTTCGCGGAACGCGCTGCGAAAGAATGCGTAACGCACTGCGAAATTTCGGAGGACGTTTCGCGCAAGTTGACGCGTATTTCGGGAGCGCCGCTGTATATAGTCGGTATAACCGCCATTCACATCAAAACCAAGCTAGCATCTTTCCAGTCTTCTGATAGCATTGTTCCTTTGATGCAAACTACATACCTTGGGGTCAAAGGTGATGGAGCATCCTGGTCTGTTTCGTTCTCGGTGTCAAAGTTGACACTGGAGACCTCGGACACATCTGACAGGCCGAGCTCTGCCAGTACTGGGAAACAAATGCAAATAAAGTAAGGTCTTGAACCTTAACTTAAGGCTTAAGCAATTGTTACTTTTTGTAAAAAAAAATGTAAACTAGGTCATGTGGTCATCTCAGATTGAAGACAAAACATGATGAGCTTTTGATAGATACATGTACAAAATGTAGTAGTGCAATGTGGTCCCGCTACAGCTGAAATTAATATGGCATTAGTCTGGGACAGATCACAGGAACAAACTTCATTTTCTTGCTTTCTAAAACAAAATAATTATCTTATACTAATGCTGGTAATTAATTGGGCAGGTACATGTACCATCATGTAATGTTTTTGTGGGACATACACATGTGCCATGAGCCATCCAACCTTTACATTATCCCATGAGAAAGATAATGGTGACACTTCTAAGCTTCCTCATGCCCTGCCTTCATGAAAGAGTACCTCACCTCTTTTCCTGTCCTCCTCATCCTCTGGAAGGTCAGGGGTCGCAGGAGCCTTAGCCTTAGCCTGGGGGCTGGACTTGCTTTTCCCTGTTGGTATCACGTCTTCATAGTCATCCTGTACAAAACAATACCACACAAAACATTCGTAAGACAGCATTTTGCATAATACTTTCTAAAATTCACATCCTAATATCAACACCATCATCATCCTGTCATACTAGGTTGCACGGATGCACATCCTAATATAGCATGATCAATCTTATTTGTTAGCAATGGCTTATTGATGATTCTTGTCATTCTACGTGTCATCTGCATACGGGAATAGGAATCACACTGAAAGAGAGGAAAAATTCAGAGAAAGAGATTTGAGAAGCACTTCATCTTTAGATAGATAGCACACCGTTGACAGTCAGTCATGGCACCAGGTCAAGGTGAGAGTTCAGATCTCTGATTGTGGATTTTGTGAAGGAAAGAAGTGAGGGACAGGAGGAGATGGTTACTGGTTTCCATGGTTACCTCCTCCTGCAGGTTGCCATGGCGAGGTGTGGGCGTGGCTGGGGGTGTGGTGTCCCAGTTGTCGTCACTGTCCTGTTAAACCAACAGTTATTAATTTTGACATTTACACAGTACCAGCGGCTTGGTTGGGTTTAAAGTTTGAATATTTGATACATATAGAATACAACACGATGTATTCCGTATCACCCAAGGTACCAGCCCGACCACAGGTCAGATCCGTTGAAGAAGTTGTCATACTGAGGTCGGAAAATTTAGAAAACAAACTACTCATAAAAATGATAAAATTTGACACTCAACCTGCACCAACAACTTTCTTCTTTAAGAGCATCAATTCAAGAAAAATTTGAACGAAAGAACTATAGGTTTGCTTGCACCTGTAATTTTATTAATAGCAACAGTGGTCATGGAGTTTGTACTATTTAAACGATGGAAGCATGTGTGATACAGCTAAGATGCCTATATGTGATACAGAAAATTATCACCCAGTCTGGAACACCCGTATCAAACGTTATCACAGCCCAGGTATGACATAAATTACATTACAACATTGTAGATGGTCTGAATTTCAGGCGACTTTTCTGGGGCCAATTGAATGACGTATATTTCTCTAAGTAATGTAAGAGAGTTCCTATCCTTTCTGTACTTAGCATTCTGCCTGGGGGTGGGGGTGGCTGGGGGCGTGGTGTCCCACTGCGAGTCCGACCCCTGCCTATCCCGGGGGGTGGGGGTGAGGGGTGGGGAGCCCCGGGCTCGGGGGGACAGCTTGTCCCTGGGGGAGGCTGGTGACCCATCTGGGTGGGGGGAAACAGGTAATGTCAAAGCAAACAACAGCAAAGTTTTCTCACAACACGTACAGATCTTACTTCTAACACCTCGGAGAGTAAACAGCCATGACAACATGGGAAGATCCACCTGTACACAAACAGAGAGTCAGTTATAGAGAGAGTGTATTTTGAGAATTTAGTTACACACCTTCATCAGATTTAGTACATGATTAAGAAACAAAAGTGCATTCAATTATTAGTCACTTGTGATACATGCATTGTCCTCCACCTTATACACCCAAAAAAGGAAATGGCATGTTATACAAAATGTACATCTCTACAATAGCTGCCAAGTCTCTTTTGTTTTCTCATGTCTCTCTCTACATGTATCTGCAGAGGGGACAAAAGAGACACCACAGCTATAATAGGGATTACAAGGTTACCTGTAACACATACATGCTTAAAGTTTAGGATAATGTAGAATTTTATTAAAACAGTGAGTACACAGTGAGTGTTTTAAAAAGTACTGAAGAAGTCGGCAGTGTGAAGCAAGGTGTTCCATCTTGTTTACCCCCACGCTGCTCCTTTTGATAGCCCGGCGGTGTTGTCGAGCCAGACTCCCTCTTTTCCTCTGACCTCGGAGTCCTGTTAGAGGAGCCAGACCTATCCAGCATGTCATGGGTGCTACCATTCTGTTGTGTGGGGGTGGGAGGGGCGCTGGAGTCCCATTCCGACACGGAGTCCTCCAAATCCGGCAGCCTTGGCACCAGAGGGGGGGACTTTACTGGGCCCTGTACAATAGGAGAGGGCCCTCTAGGAGAAGTGGGGGACTCCTCTAGGGAACCAGAAACAAAAGACATTTTTCTTTAGAACTCCATACTTTTGAATCTCTCTGTCCCATCACCAGTTGTGTGCAGGATTCAGGGATGCCTGGACCTCCTCCATCAAAAATGTCTGGTTAGTACATTGTGTTGTAATCATTCCTGACCATTGTTCAGCCTACACCAGTGCTGCAGCCTACACTAGTGCTGCACTCAACACCAGTGCTGTTCTCACACATTCGTGAGTGACTTCACCATTCCAGAAGAAGGCGACAGTGATCATTGAAAATTTGATCCGTGTATACCTTAATGTGTTGGAAGAAAGTTTAGCATTGTGTCCTCCTTTTCCTGTAAGATGTTCCACCACCACCTTGAATATGTCCGTCATGTCTCAACCGAACACAATACTGATAAAGAGGTTACTACCCTTGTAGTAGTAGTAGCTTCCCCACTTGACAAAACACGTTTGAAGAAGAGCCCTTTCCCTTACACAGAGTCTTCCTTTTCCTCCTGAAAGACGATGCCCACCACCTTGAAGATGTCCCAACCATCTCTCAACCAAACGCAAGGCTGACAAAGAGGTAAGTTTCCCCACTTGACAAAACACTAAGTCTTATATAATTCACCCCTGGCCATCGCCTCTTCCAGTTCATCCTGCAGTGTTGCCACAGCTACAGGTGTGGAGTCAGACCCTGAGTCTACCCCTGAGCTAGGGAAACTGTTCACTCCGGGGTCTTTTGGAGGGGGGTCGAGCGGGGATACGCGGTTACGAGGAGAGCTCTTTCTCTTTACGTAGTCTTCCATGGGATGGGAGAGACAAGGATGGTTGATGAGCAACAAGAAAAAAATGTTATTTGTACGATAGCTATGGCAGTAAGAATTAGAGAAAAGAGAGCATGATTTGTTATGGAATGGTTTGCAGCTATCAGGCTACTAATGTTTACAATAGGCATGAAACGATTTCACAAAGAGAAACTACTAAGACTGTCTTTTTAAAAAAATCACTGTTCTGGAGACGTACTTTGGCAAATTATTCCTCACTACATTATCTGTGGCTATTCACAACAAATGGATAAGCATCAGTATAAGTTAGCTGGATAAAGGATACTTCAAGATAGAAATGTTCAAGGTTAGCTAACATGAAAACACACAATCTTTAAAAGGATTTGTTATTCTTTAAACCCCCTAACACAATACAAGTAACCCTTAACCTGTGCAAAATAATGTAAAGTTAAAACACACGTGTGTAACGGATAGAGTGCAAAGAAATTGTGTCAATGTTAGTCAGGTGACTGTGATGATACACACAATGTATTTCACTATTTGTGAGAAAAACAAGGCTAGATCTTATCTTATGCATGGTGTAACCAAGTTTATAAAACTTCTTGGAGCTCTATCAAAGTGATAATCTTATCCTTTATTATAAGGGGTGACCAGAGAAGAGTCTGTGTCAGACGGTTGGCTTGGTGGTGCAGAAAAATGAAATGTTAGTCCGGTGACTGTGATGATGTTTGTGAGAAAAATGAAGTTAGATCTTATCTTATACATGATGTAACCAAGTTAATAAGAGTTCTTGGAGCTCTATCAAACAAAGTGACAATCTTATCCTTATAAGAAGGGTGACCAGAGAGGAGTCTGTGTCAGCCAGTTGGCTTGGTGGTGCAGAGAAAAATTAAAGGTTTGCTGGTTCACCATCACTGTCAGACGAGTCCGAACTTGCTCCGCGTTTGGGCGAGGGAGAGACGGCAGGTGACGAGTCCCACTGGGATTCGGACTCCCGTTGTTCTTTGGGTGTGGTGGGGGAGAGCGGAGGGGAATTCTGGGTATCCTGGTGGGAGACCTTATCCTCTTTCTGTGGCACAAATGGTTGGTCCTCCTTGGGCGATGTTGGGGAAAGGGGAGGGGAATTCTGGGAGTCCTGCGTTCGCGGCGACATTTCCCCTCTTGGAGTCATTGACGCGCCATCTGGTGACAAGGTTATTGACAGTACATACTGTTTAAAGACTATTTTGGAAAGTAGTATTGATTGATTTTGAACATTGGTGAGAGATCTGAAGTAAAGTGCTGTAAAACAGCGGTGTGAGATCTGGAATTCAGGATTTGCCTCTGCTTTGATCTATATGTGTACACTGTTTATCTTTCAGCACATTATCATCTTTATTGCAGAGCAGGGTGAACTAACTATGCTGGCAAGCATGTACTTGTAGCTTGAAACCAAATACATGTATTTGCTGAAAATAAAAGTAAAACGAGAAAAACTGCATTTAGATGGTGCGGGTGACTTCAATGGCTCTGTAGGTGCAAACCTGGTGTAAACAAATGAATAGAAAAAGGCTGAAAGAAAAGTACAAAATTGAGACTGCGTGGTGAGAAATACCACTTGGATATCATGATCATAGCAACTTTTACCAGTCGAAATCCCAGAGTCTTTGACTGACTCTATCCCAGGGGGTTCCTTAGCAGTGGGGGATAGCAGACTCCCAGGGGGGTCCTTAGGAAGGGGAGATGTAGGGCTGTCTGAGGAGGAGTCATCATCTAGTTCTGACAGGGGAGAATAGAAGGTGGAGTTTGAAAAAATCTGATGATAAAGGCTTGAAGTTTCCTTTCATTCATTAGATGAATTAGATGGACTTAGACAATATCTGCAACAGATAGCCAAGATCAGAGCTTAGCTACATTTGTGTTTCATTCACTTGCTGGCTCTGTTTATTACTTTTTACCAAGTTTATCTTCTGTTGTTGCCTGTCTTCTTGCATTGGTTAATTTAACATCAAAGATCTCCACAAGGCAGTTTAATTGATCGATAAATTTATCAATTCAGTCTAACAATTCCCACCTTTCCCATCACTCTTCTGTGACTTGTCATCTTTGTCCAACTTCAGGAGCTTGGCCAAGTTCATCTTCTTACCCTGAGGCTTCTGTAATCAAATAAAAACCCCATTGTATTACATTGTATTATCGTACACTGAGTTCAATGTACAAAACTTTGTGTATAATCTATGTAAGACCAAATAACCGAATGAAAGTCTCATTATTTGCCACAAAATGTGTATAGGAATAGCATACTACTAGCATACTTTTCTACAAGCCATAAACTTGATATACAGCAGAAAGAATTCTGCTCCTCCAAATTTAACCACACATAGCAAAACATAACATGAACCATGTTACTAGTAATTTCATAACACTAGATACATGTGACAGAAATTTCAAATGATTTTGGTCAGTCAACAATATTGTGTTGATTCACAGTTTTAACAATTATTGTAAAATAAAAGACAACAAACCTTTTCTCCGATGCTCTCTGGTTCGGAGGGTCCCCAGGAGTCAGCAGCAGGGGACGGGCTCCTGTCTCCGTCCGAGGCAGCCCAGGAGTCCCCGCCATCCCGGGGGGTGCGCGGGGATCGAGATTCCCGCCCACGACCCCTCTGTGACCCAGACTCCCTCTCTGGATAAACATAATGCAATCAGCTCCATAAGCCACCTCACTGTTTAGGGGGACTTCTAATGTAAGTATGTGATACCTGGGCTGTGATAATGTTTGACACGGGTGTTCTGGATATGGAGAAAAATGGGGTTCTACTTGCATCACACAGGCTTCCATTGAATAATACCACACACTCCGGTTGTGCCATGTGTGGTGCAGTGAAAAAAATCTGTGTAACTGATTCAGACTTTGTAATTGCTGTTGTTACAATTTTTTGCGCAAGAACACCAACATCCCGCCATTGGGCTGGTGCTTCAAGTGATACAGAATACACCGTGTTGTATTCTATATGCAGTCAGCCCAGAGATGACAACAATAATAAATCATTATCCAGTTCCTTTTACTATTATTTGGCAAAAGAAGAGTGCTACATACTCAATGTCCATGTTACTGACCTTCTGGGAGGGACTCATCGGATCTGCTGAGGTACCGGGTCAGTTTGGGCACAGACTTCGGCTTCTGGAAAACATGGCAGTAGGAAAGGGTAAAGTGTTGCCTAGATTTTCAATTTCCTAGCAAAAAGAAGCTGCACTGCACTACTTGCTGTGGAACAGAATTGTTACACTTTAATAAAGTATAAACAATAATTTCACAACATAACTCAAAGTTTTGCATTAAAATGAATATAGGACTTGTTTTGGCTTCTGGAAAACATGGAATTAGGAAATCGTTGTTGGCTTACCCTAGATTCCAATGCATTATGATTTAATTAGCACAAATTATCCGCACTGCACTACAAGCTATAGAGACTTCTAGTCTGACTTCAGTAGCAACAACAATTTCACGATATTGTGATATATAACTCAAAGTTATGCATGAAATGAATGGAAATTTGAGAGTTGTTACCTGAGCCGGTTTGGGTTCTGCAGCGCTGGGCTCTGATGCTGCCCAGGAGTCCTCAGCATCAGACCTAAAACAAAATAAACACACTGTCAGGCTTTAAAGAGAACACTCTTTCAAGATTAGAATTCTTCAGGAATATTCAAACTGGCTTCTAGAGTTTGCTTCATCCTTTGCTATAATTTCATCAGACACTTTCCAATCTGTATTACAAATACTGGTAAAAGTATGTAGTCCCATAGCTGTTTTTTAAGGCCGTGGAGACAGTGGGTTGTTATCCACTATGTCTAGCCTACTCTAGGGCACGGTATTGGGAGTTGGAGACCAACTCTCTCCTCCCACTGCCTTTTACTTCCCCAACCAAAGTCAAGAACCAAATTTCAAACCTAGGTAGAGTGAGGAAAGTTGTATAATGTGCTTTTTCCAAGGACACAAGATCAGTAGCATGACCAGATATGATTCCGGGACCCCTGGGCTCTGGGCCTAAGACCCTGCAGTTACACCACTCGACCCAATCATTGAATGTAATATTTCTTTAGTTTATTAAATTTTTACTGTGTCATACTGCATGAAGAGCTTCCTACCTGGACTGTGGGGAGTCTCTTCTGTAAGGAACCTCCTCATAGGGGTGGTCATCATCTGTGGAAGGAGATACATTTTGTAGATCTACTGTCGGTCATAAAATTAACTTATACATGTATGTAACATGGAAAAATGTGTCATAAAGAAATTGTTTAGGTTTAGACTTCTGGAAATGTAGTCAGTTCAACCAGTGAGAGTAAAAACCAACAGAGTAAGAGATGATCAAGGAAACACTAAATTGAATAGATCCTTATTGAGGGGAAATATTCTGTTGAACACTGGACAGATAGCTGAATCTCTGGAAATCGGGTTAAGGATAAACTCAAATTTCATCAAACATTGAGAAACAAGTCATTGAAATGTGGATGGAGGGCTAGAGAAAACAAGTTCCCCACAAACACAAGTGGGAACAACAACAGGCACAACATCAACAAAACCTGTGTCATTGACAGGAGACAAAAAGACATGATTGTGGTAGACCTCTGTCCAAAAAACACAACCTATCTGCACAACGCTGAACAAACGTGTAACACGAAAACAGGTAAACCTTTATCCAAAAAAATACAACTTATTTGCAAAGTTGAACAACAAGCTTAAACTGCTCTGCTTTTCACAACAGAAAACCAATATTCTTATGTCCTATCAGCCTGCCTTCTACTGTCTCCCTAGTGGGCTTGGCCTCTGCACTTGGCATGGGGACCTGTGTGCCTACATCCTTGCTGACCTTGCAGCTGACCCTTGACTCTGTGGCCTCTGCCCTCTGACCTTTGCCCTGTCCTACATCACTGAAAGGGCTGGTGTCACTGCTAACCTTCACCTCGACATCAGTAACTGTTGTCAGACTATAGACATCTGCCTCTTCCTGCCTGCCTGCGGTCGCACCCTGTTCTGGGGAGGACTCGCTGAGACCACTTGATGCCTCGCTCACAAACAAAAGCCTGCACATGTCTGAGGAAGGGATGGCCCCTCGGACAGTGTGCCCTGGTTTCTGCTTTATGCCGCTGTCAGACCGAGTGCTAACTGTCTCTTTGGAAATCTCTTTCCTGCGGACTGATTCTCGGGATCTCTTGCTGACAACTACCTGGCCTGCCTGTGCCATCTTGCCCTTACTAGAAGATTTTTCATCTGCCTTGGCTTCTTCAAGTTTTGGGGCAGACCGGACCTGCCTTCTACGCTTTTTCTCACTGTTCTGGCGGTCTTCGTCACTATCTGAGCTTGAGAACCGGACCCTCTTGTGCTTATCGTCTGACTGCCTTCTGCCTTTTGCATCTGACTCCCTACGCTTAGGACTGTCTTTTGGTATGTTCTGGCTTTCGGTTTTCTTCCGACCCTTCTTGCTTCGGTCCGACTCGAAGGACAACCTCCTTCTTTCATGTCTTAGATCTTCTGCCTCTGGACTCTCTGATGAAAAGGCAAGACATCACAAGGACTGCGTAATATTCTCTATCCTACGCTACTACCCAGGGTACAATGTACATGTAATTTACACTAAGAGTATGGTAAAAGCACCTGTCTGTGCACTAAGCAAAAGCATCAATTTGTAAAAACAAAACTAATACATAACAAAAGCATTGATTCAAAAGTTTTTGAATTTCTCCATATTCAAAGTCTGAAACCTTCCAATCATTCCCTGATTAGTAAAAGTTTCATAAGACACATACATGACTGTATATGTACAAAACGTAAGGATGTACATAATAACAATATACAAAAGCTCCTGGTCCAGGCAAAAAAAGTCAATTTTACCTGCAACTGATTAGAGATGCCATGGCATTTGCCAACAAGCAAAATTAGGAACATGCATACAAAAATTCTCTTAGACAGCCAAAGAATTGTCTTATACCTGCATGCAAAAGGGCAAATATTCAATAATGCACTGTGGATGAAATATGTCATTGATAGCAACTGACATCCATGCCCACGTCACATCACTCTTTTATGTCACAGCAACTGATATCCATGGTTCACATCACATCACACTTCCACGGATGACATGTGACAAAGATACTAAAGGAAGCGTTACCCTTAGAAGTTCTAGCTTCTTTAGCTACAATTGGGCTGGGCACTACAACTGCGTGGGGAAAGGAAAAAACACAGCAAAGTCTAAAAATAATATTTAGTTAGAACTGAAAGGCAAGAGAATTGCTTTAGTGGTAGCGTTAGTCTGAAAACTGTGCAAAAGCGTAAAGCATGGCAAAGGAAAACCCAATAAAAAGATTACGCTCTGAGGGTTTCTGAAAATTTTGCAGCCAAGTCACATATGTATGCTGAAACTTTACAAATAAAATCAACAGTGCAAATCTGAAAGCACAATATACAAATTCAAGTTCTTGGTTTGGACAGAAAAACAAATTTAATTCAAGATGACCATTTTCTGCAAATATTTTTTCACATCAAACAGACACAAAAACAAATTCATCACAATAAAAAAGATGCACTTATCCAACACATCCTTATAAATGTAGGCGAGACTAATACCCATGTACACGTCACGTCACATTCTTACAGATGACATGTGTCACAGATATCAATGGAAGCGTTACCCTTAAGCTTGCTACATGTATCCTCTGTATCTACAATAGTGCCAGGCATTACCACTGTGAGAGGGAAAGAAAAAACACAGCAAAGTCTAGAGCAGACACACAGTTAAGTAATGCTACTTCACCTTTATCCACAGGGTAACCTATATCCGTTGTATTTGAAAATAGGATATTCAGGCATATCAAGTCGATGGACGTTGGTTTCTGATTGCAATAGTCTGAAAATATTCTCAAAGTTGCAGTTTGAAGCCACTGCCTGTCGACTAGATATCGCCAAATACCCTATATTTAAACATAACAGATATACAAAATGTAGGTTACCCTGTGGGTAAAGGTGAAGCAGTGTTACAACTGCAAGGCAAAGAAAAGTTTGAAGTTACTTCTCTTAAGTGTGCTTGGTGGTGGTAATGCAAGAAAGCATCACCAAGCACAGTGTGACATGCATGTTAGAGATGTTCCTGTAAAAAGGAATTACAAATTTTCAGTGAAGAAGTGAATACTTTAACAAGCAGTGATGCTTTCCAGGCCACAAACGACTTGGTCACATGCAAAGTAGAATTATAGTAAGGTTGAAGAGAAAGGTTTCAAACCCACGGTTCCATGCTGTTTTGTTAGGATGGTACAAGATGACAATCATACAAATGCTTGAATTGGAAAAAAAAGGAGGATTGTTTGGAAAGATAATGAGGCAACTGTTGACTTTACTGCATCAGAACTTTAAATTTGCTAAGCATGTTTCTGTAAACCCATCCAAAATAGATGTAAAGAAAATAAGACAGGAACCTACCATCCATTTCATCGCCAGCCGGTCCCCCAATCGCAAATCCGAGGGGGTCAACGTTGGACGGACTCGGGGGGTTGAACATGGAGGGGGAGTGGCTCTTCCTTCCTGTGGCTCCCCTCCCTCTGGAAGTCTTCAAAGAGTGGTCCACGATCAGATGAGCAGCCCTGGTCATGTGAGAAAGAAATGGAAGTTAATGAAATTAACAATTTGTCTGTAAGAATTACAGTGACGTTTGAACTTTTCCAACTACGGGATTTGGGGCCGTCGTTTACTAGGCATTAGAGAAAATGGCAAAGCTTATGGAGGCCCCCAGCATTAGTAAAAAATTGTCATTATGTGGTTGATGCAAATATACTCAAACATACTCAGTCCATACAGCAGTGCACTGATGCAAATGGACAGAAGTTTACTGAGGAAGGTCCAGTCACATGGCATCACTCACTATCACTCACTATCACTCACTATCTGGTTTAACGTCTGTTGTTCCCCATCCCTTGGGGGTTAGACGTGCTTGCAAGATTTACTTGCCTCATGATTACAGAAAAGGCTGTCTCAGATCCTTGTCACAGCCTGCTTGAAAATTCAGCAGCATTAAACTTGCATTATTGAGCTTCGACAACTGTGCTTAAGAAAAAAAGTTTAATTCCTTCCGGAAGGATGCATCAGGTGGCGCCTATCTCACTCTCAGCGTTTCAGTAGCCCTGGGCCACATTAAAGAAAGGTGCAATCACTGAAGCAGGGGACTAGTCCACTGGTAGAGGTCTGTGTGTTCAACTACCATACCATGTTGAGTGCTTAGCAGAGAAAGCAGTGTAAAACTATACCATTTTAAAGTCTTTGGTATGACTTGGTCAGGGATTGAACTTACGACCTCCCAAATGCAAGGCAAACACCCTATATACCTGTATCTGTATCTGTATCTATATAGCCAGTATAACCGCCCGTCAGCGTAACACACCAGCAGCTGGTTATAACTATATTACACTGAATGACCTGTCACACCTAACTTTTGCACATCTATCTGCAAGCGTTCTTTGAAACTATCCAGAGAAGATGCCCCTACTGTACTTGGTGATAACACAGGTTGCATGAGAACTGTGACTGCGCTACTACTCACGCGTGCTGTCCTGCAGTGCTGGCGCAGTCCTCCGCTGTCCAGCCACGGTTGTCCCGGATGTTGGTGTCAGCATTGTTCTCCAGCAACAGCTTCACCAGGCCGACATGACCCAGCATACCGGCCAGCATCAGGGGAGTCCTACAGGGGTTATCATTCATTATTACACTATCACACACATCAGGGGAGTCCTACAGGGGTTATCATTCATTACTACACTATCACACACATCAGGGGGGTCCTACAGGGGTTATTATTCATTACTACACTATCACACAACAGCTTCACCAGGCCGACATGACCCAGCATACCGGCCAGCATCAGGGGGGTCCTACAGGGGTTATTATTCATTACTACACTATCACACACATCAGGGGGGTCCTACAGGGGTTATTATTCATTACTACACTATCACACACATCAGGGGGGTCCTACAGGGGTTATCATTCATTACTACACTATCACACAACAGCTTCACCAGGCCAAAATGACCCAGCATACCGGCCAGCATCAGGGGAGTCCTACAGGGGTTATCATTCATTATTACACTATCACACACATCAGGGGAGTCCTACAGGGGTTATCATTCATTACTACACTATCACACACATCAGGGGGGTCCTACAGGGGTTATCATTCATTACTACACTATCACACAACAGCTTCACCAGACCAAAATGACCCAGCATACCGGCCAGCATCAGGGGGGTTCTAGGGAGGGTTATCATTCATTACTACACTATCACACACATCAGGGGGGTCCTACAGGGGTTATCATTCATTACTACACTATCACACAACAGCTTCACCAGACCGACATGACCCAGCATACCAGCCAGCATCAGGGGCGTCCTACAGGGTGTACCATTTATCATTCACGTGTACATACATTGCACACATAGACTATTATACTGAAGTTTCACCAGACCGACATGACCAAGCATACCGGCCAGCGTCAGGGGGGTTGCTATCTATTGGCTTGACTGTACCATTAATTCAAAGGTACATAGTATAGTACACAAAACATGTACATACAACCAAGGATGGCTAGGCCGGGATTCAAACCAACAAACTTTGGTCCAGGAGATGGAATACTAACCTCTAGAAAAAAAGACATTATAGCTACCTCAATGGCTCCTGAAAACCTATAACATAGACACATGTACTAGTACATATGTGGAGCATGCACTGTATGGATTGACCTACCTTTGCTTGTTATCCTGAGCATCGATATTTGTCCCTTCCTTGAGCAGAAATTCACAGAAGTCGTCATAACCCTGGTAGGTGGCCAAATGGAGGGGGGTGCTGCCAGACTGGGGGGAGGGGGGAGGAAGAAGGAATAAGCGTTATCTGTGGCTACGGCCCAAAAAGATGATTTTAAAAATCTACATGTATGACTTGTGCATTTTTTTTTTCTTTTTCTTCTTTTACAATATCTACACACATACATGTACAACCAATTATTCAATTCCATACACACTGTCAACAAGGATTTGATCTGGAATGCTCTACCAACTGATGTTATGACTGTATCCCATGTGCACACACAGATGAATGGATATCATTATAGTCAAATGCTTTTAGATTTGATGATGTATTTTGTATGCACTTTTTAAATTTGCTATTTCATTTCTTGGATATTCTGTGTTTTTAGATTTGTATACAATATTTAATGGAGGCCATTTACATCAGAGCCCATCAACCTTCCCTCAACCGAGACGGGGGCCGATACCGACTGTCAAGCACCTTTGACCCTTTACCGATACCGACTGTCAAGCACCTTTGACCCTTTACTGATGTCACACTTCCGTTCCGGAAGTGCGACTTAGGTCTTGGGACTGATCGAAAGCTTGTTGGTAAGCGCTTTATTTTTGTGAACGGATATAAAGTCTTAAAATCGTATCATTATATGTAATGGAAGATTAACAAAAAGAGACTGAAGAGTATCACAATAAACTCAACCAAAGCAAACTCAGGGAGTCAGACTGTATCTTCTTTTGCAGCTGTAGAAACTCCTTCTTTATACGATACCTACATCATGACGTCTTGACTTACTTGACTAGTAGTTACTACAATGTAGGTGTTGTGTAAAGAAGTACTTAGTAAGTATAACATTACCTTGTTCTGAGTATCTATCCTTGCGTCGTGGTTGAGCAGTGCCTCTGCAGCGGGGAGGCTGGGAATGAGAGCAGACAGGTGCAGCGCGGTGTTCCCGTCTTTATCCACCAGGTTTGTGTCGGCCTCGTGTTCAAGCAGGATGGCGGTGCACTCGTCAAACTGGCTCTGCACGGCCTGGGGTATTGGAGACATGGAATCAGTTTCTTCATCCAGTTTACATTCAATTTGTTGAAAAGGTCATACCTACTAGTAGCCTCCACCAGGCCTTCCTGATAGTATAACAGGTTATACAGAAAAATCTGGCAAAAATGGTGTGTTGGCATATAGTCTTTAGTAAGGGTAAGTTACTAACATAACTCTTCAAACTGACTGCACCACCTGGGGTATCTGAGAAATGGAATCAGTTTCCTCATCCAGTTTAGATTGTAGAGAAGCTCGTCTTTCAATGGTCATACCTAGCCTCTATAAGGTCTTCCTAACATACAGTAGAAGCCAGTCAATTGCACAACGGATTAACCCACATTGCTACATTTGTAGATCTGCAAGGACAGGTGCTATATGTACAGTTGTATAGGGTCAATGTACCTAGCAAAGTTTATGCTATTTTCTTTCTTTTTTCCTAGGCCTTACACTTCAGTTACAGTGCATTTCTCTACCCAACAACACAGACTGTGATTGGTTGAGCTACAGTACAAATCTGTAAAATCATTTTGTGAAGGAAAAACCATCTCTTGACATTCATATACATTCAGCGGCAGCAACCTCTGTTGACCTTTTGGTTACCATGATGTGTGTCACATCTGTGGACTGTGATATGCTAAATGTCGATTGGATAACCAGGTATTCTCACTGCCCTCACACCCATGTTGTACTGGTTATCAATCACTGCAAAATATACTTGTCTAGTATTCCTCACAGATCCGGCCATCTATCATAAGATTTCAAAGCAACTGCGCCATAACAAGTTTACGTTGTATTAAATGGATATCCCATTTTTGTTGGTAGAAACAAAAATGAAATTGATAGATCAAGATATAACAATCATAATATATTATTTTGTAAACAGTAGAAGAATCATGAATGAGACATAGGTACAGATTGCTTTGTTTACGCTACACACCTGTCTGAAACACAATGGGTTCATGCAGGGGGACTGAATTAATTATTGACGAGTTGAGAGATGTGCCCATATACTAAGTACCAGAGGGCTGTAAAAACTGTATTGTTTGATGGATTTGTTCTCTCCAAAATCAACCAATCAAAGTTGACAGATAGAGAAATGCATATTATTTGTACTGGGTGCATACACACTTTTATACACCCATAATTGGAGCTCTGCACCCCAAATTCCAGAGTATCAGAATCAGAATGATTTATTTGTACAACGCCGCAGCTCTGTACACATGCACATATTCCTACAAATAAGTGTTGAGCCTACATCATACCTTCATGAGGGGTGACCTCATGTCATCATCACACACGTTCAGCTTGGCGTTGTTCTCACACAGGAATTGCACAGTTTCCACGTTGCCTCGTGCACACGCTAGATGCAGGGGAGTCCTGAAAATAAACATCAAATTCAAATCAAAACAAATTTAATTACAATTTGTATAATGCATATGATTGTAACAGAGACAAATGTATGACAAGGTTAGGTCAATGTCAATGAATATGTCAAAGACATGCTACTCAATATATAGACAACAAAAACTGCATTATGATCACTAAAAAAAAATTTTAACAGTATGGTCATGTTGAACATTTCATACAAAAATACAAGCTGTTTAAAAATTCATTTGATTGAAATTAAATTTCTTTCAATTCTGACATCCATACATGTTCATGGAAAATGGCTGATAATGATATCAAAAAACTTATGCTTGAATGCTTGAATCAGATTCATCTACTTTCATATTTACCAATACTGTTTTTTCACTGCAATGGAAGTAAAAATGCTGATCTGGTAGAAGCTAATGGAATAGTCAGGTATCTACAATGTAAAAGGCACACTGTACAACAAGGTGAAGATCCATTGAAATCTGGGTTTGAGAAGCCATTCAAGTCCTCTGCACTATTGTTACTTACGAATGCTACGGTTACATCTACTTAAGTGGCTCTACAAACAAATACTCTCCGTTCCACATGGATCTACAGGTACTGCAGGTTAAAGGTCAAGGTGAAGCTTTTAATTTTGTATCTTTTTCTGAAAGCCTGGAATTTGGGATTTCTTTGGACGAAGTGTCACTAAAAGGCTTTGGGAGGAAAAAATGCCCATTTTTGTACAAACTCTTTACATATCCCATGAACCATGGCAACTTGAAGGTGGGAGAATGAAAAGGTGTGTATGTGCACCTGTACTACAGGCAGGTGTATCAGGTTACAAAACAAGCAGGTGGAGGGCTGGTAAAGTCACCCTGGGGGTTTGTGGAAGTAAATGATATTGATAAGGTGTCAATATACTGTCACTAGTAATATATACTATAGCATTCATTTCTGAGAATTAGAATTTACTAAGAAATTTTGTTCTGTAACAGGTCATTTTACTTTTAATCTTAGCCATTTTTTCTTGGATTTTTGTTCAAATGCAAATATGCTATGTAACAGCATTCCCATACCCTCTACAGGGTGAACCCTGAACACCAAAAGCATGATTTGATGAAATCCCATGCCCTATTTGTCTTCTCATCTTGAATTTTTCTTGTAATAATAGTAATGCAGACACTGTGTGAAAAGCCTATGTTTCTTCTCCCATTCATCCATATTACGAGTAAAGAGACAAAGAAGGGATTAATATAGACAGCAAAGTGTAATGTATACTTCTACAAAAATGTCTTATACATGAAGGCTATATCTTAAGTATATTGGCTCACAATAGATTGAGCTATGCATCTTATTGTAAGGCTTCCTATTGTGCAACAATCAAATTGGAACTCCTTGGTGCAATTAAATCAAATTATCTATGGGTTGAAAACCAAAGTCTTTCATATGTAAATGCACACAATTCCTACTGATATTTTGTGAGCAGCTTTCACTATTTTCATTTCACAGTTATGACTGTGTACAGGATGTTTACACAAATCTTTCATTGCAGGATGTGCTAAAAATAAACGTGAACTTTGGACGTCTAGTGACGTTTATGTCAACATGTGGGATAGGAACTGAATTCCTGGCATTCCAAAGTCGTGCTGCGAAGCGTTAGGATATCACGATTAAACTGCCAACAGGGGGTTGTAGGAAGGAATGTTTATAGCAATTAAAAACAAGGCTTTTGGACGACTGTTTTAAAGGTTTTAGACTCAACATAGTTTCAGGTTCGTAGGGAAAATTCTAAAGCAAAACCTGATGCGCGTACGTGATCACCTGGTGTAAAATTTTGATCGATCAGCTGATGTCATATGTTTTAAATTATGTCAACATTGTTTGGGAAGAAAGACTACCTGTTTTCCTTGTCCAGGGCGTTGATGTCTCCCTTCTTCAGGGCTTGCTGCAGTTTCTTCATGTCGCCCGTCCAGGCCGCCTTGTGCACCTTTCCCATGTCCTTCTCGCGCACATCGTAGGCGGACAGCGAGCCGGTCAGCGACAGACGCGACCCGTGCGCGCCCTCCCCACCGACGCTCGGGCCGCTGCCGATCGAAGTCGTGCTGGAGCGGCCCAGAACCTTGGACACCTTCCTCGTGAGCTTCTTCATGTTGTCCCCTAGCGTCTTAATTCACCAAAGTCACCATAAAATCCACATAATTGCAGTAAAAGTGAGGATTCCTGGGAGAGAAAGTCCTCTCCCGTTGCCATAGAATTTCGAATCGTAGTGTTATTACGCGCGGGGCTTGATGGGTAATGTGTGTCAAAGGTTATCATTGTGACGTCATCACGACAGGTGGTTAGCGAAGATGGGCGTGGCGCATCAAACTGTCATGAAGATGAAATGTGTGTTTTTCATGTTTTTGGTGTTTCATTCCTTTGTTTTCTCCAGAATTTCCTAGGCTTTTAAACTGAGGAGTGGGTCGAATGAACATTACTTGCCAACGGTAGAAAACTAGTGGACCTATTAAAGGACAAAAGTTAGTGTCAAATCTTGGTGCCATGTCCATGGATTGGATCCCGTCTCCAAACACTGCACTACGAATGTGTTATACAAGTAGTTTACTTTTAAATGGTGATGAAGACATAGTCAGTGGAAAGATATGCGTTTTAGTAGAGATATAGATAGACATCCAGACCAGACACTTGTTTTGAGTGACTGTCAGAAAAGCGTTAACGTTCCTAACCTTTGCTTGGAGACTAGACCAGTAATAAGGGATAATACTAGTTCGCCCTAGGCCTTGTGACCCTAGTGATTCAAGTGGTCCCATGTTCGTGGACTATGGATTAAAGAACCCATGCTTCTGGGTTAGGCAGTCAAAAATACAAATCCTCGTTTTTGTCTATGCCAGTATCATTAATATTTAACATTAACTGCTATAAGCTGGCAAAATCGTTATGTGATTGGGACTACCACACGACAAAAAAAACACGGGGCCACCAGTACATCGATCTAACAACTGTTTATTCACATGTACGTCACTACTAGTTACAACCACTGAAGCTCTGACAAAAAATCAGTTTTTCAATCGGATTCAAAATCCATACATATTATCATACAAGGACTTTGTGTATCAGTATGTGAAGCTTGTCTACCTCTAGTGTCTCTATTTGTTTGCCAACAGTTTTAAGACAGTATACAAAAGAGGAAATACTTCTAAAGATGGCTAGAAATTCTTTTCCTTCGCTTGTTTATGTCAGCGACGGATCAATCGACGGCGGCCATTCCGTTAAGCTCCTGCTGTCCTGCATCAGAAACAAAATCCTAGATTGACCTCAGGATTTGTTGCGACTTCGTGATGTAGTCCTCGGCTCACCTGTCTTTCCTGCACTTGTAATCCCTCTAAGGTGCTGACTTTCAATCTTCTGTGTGTGTTACTCCTTTCTAACGTTACAAGGTATGTAATCTCATGTGCAGATATTTGCTTATACATTTTGTATTTACAGTAGCTCATATTAGTACTCTTTGATCAAGATATTCTTGACAACAACTACCGCATTTAACAAATATAACGTTAACGTTATAGCACGAAATTTTAAACTATAACGTTAATACTTAGTATCTCTCTTTTTCTAGTTCAGGAGTGCTGTAAAGTGTAGGTCTGCAGCTGAGTACATTATCTCCCGGTTTTGTTAAATCTTGGATATATAACGTTATATCTTGTTTTAAGTTAGTCACAGTTCAACTTCTGATGTGCAGCGTACTAATTGGTAGCACAACGTCGTCGTCTTGCTGGATCTCCTGCTTGTTCGTCTCGCACGACATTGTCTCATTCCAAGTACTGCCCACTCTGTTCTCTGTTCTCGTCCGCTCTCACAGTTTGCGCCGAAAGGCCACCGACCTTCTCGTCCTTTATTTCGCAGTAGCTTTGTGTGGAAGGTGCGGGAGAGTGGCGACGGATGCTTCGTTCGTTTGGACCAGAACAATCGGTTGGTTGAACCAAGGACGTTTCATACATCGGATTTCTGGTGATATCCGAGACATTGATGAACTGACGGCTGCCGTGGGGTCTGTCGGCGACATTCGGGAAACGTTTTTGGGACGTGTTGTCTAGTTCCCTGTCGTCTTTCGTAGAGATGCCGCTCACTTCTCCGTCCTTAATTTTATAATCTCGGAGTAAGTATCGGGTCTAGTCGGGTCATAAACGTTCTCGTCCTTTACCTCGCAGTACGTGTTATTAGTGGAGAGGATAGAAGAAACACGGGAGGGGCTTTATTCGCTTTTGTCAGTACCATCCGAAGATTGAGCTAAAGCTTGGATCGATTTTCTATACATGGGATTGCTAATAAGCTGCGTGACATCGATGGACGGAGGGCTACCTTGCACAGGAGCTGTGGCTACTGGTACAATTTGAGCAGCGATGTTCAGTTCGTTGTTCCCTGTTTTTGAGTCATTGCTTTCTTCCTCCTTAACTTCTGAGTAGCTGTGTTCTGTAGACGGATTGTAGGCTTTCTCACCCTTTACCTCGCAGTGCGTGGTAGCGGAGAGGATAGAAGAAACACAGGCGGGGCTTTGTTCACTTGTGTCAGAACTATCCGAAGATTGAGCCAAAGCTTGGATCGACTTTCTATACATTGGATTACTAATAAGCTGTGTTACATCGATGGACGGAGGGCTACCTTGCACCGGAGCTGTGGCTACTGGTACAATTTGAGCAGCGCTGTTCAGTTCGTTGTTCCCGGCTCTTGCGTCATTGCTCTCCTCGTCGGAGTAGCTGTGTTCTGTAGACGGATCATACACTTCCTCATCCTTTATTTCAAAGTACGTGTTAGTGGAGACGGTAGAAGAGCGCCGATGGGAGCTTTGCTCGGGCAGCTCTGTACTATCCGAGGGTTGCTCTAAAGCTGGGTTCGATTTTGCATCCATTGAGTTGCTAGTAAGCTGCGTTACATCAATCTGATGAATACGGTAAATCAGGGCGAGAGCAGAGCTATTCAGTTCGTTGTTCTCGGCTCTTGGGCGGTGCGTGGAATGGTCGGAAGATTGAGCCAAATTTTGGGTTGATTTTGCATACATTGGATTACCAATAAGCTGCGTTACATCGATGGACGTATGGCTACCTTGTACCAGTGCGGCGGCAAGTTGCTCCTTTTGAGCAGAGCTATTCAGTTCGTTGTTCCCGACTTTTGGGTCTTGCATGGCAGGGTCATTGCTCTCTTCGTCCTTAATTTCTGAGTAGCTGTGGGTTTTAGTAGGATCCTCTTCGTCTATATCGCAGTACGTGTTAGTGGAGATACGAGTAGAGTTTTGTTCGGTCTGATCAGATCCACCCAAGGGTTGCGCCAAAGCTGGGTTTGATTTTGTGTACATTGGATTACCAATAAGCTGTGTTACATCGATGGACAGGTGGCTACGGTGAACCAAGGCGACGGCAAGTTGCTCATTTTGAGCAGAACTGTTCAGTTCGTTGTTCCCGGCTCTTGGGCGATGCGTGGAAGGGTCATTGCTCTCTTCGTCCTTGATTTCTGAGTAGCTGTGGGTTCTAGTCGGGTCATAAACGTCCTCGTCGTCTACATCACAATACGTGTCAGGGGAGATGGGGGAGGAGCCACAGTTGGGGCTTTGGTCGGTATGATCAGAGACATCCGAGGGTTGCGCCAAAGCTGGGTTTGATTTTGCGTACATTGGATTGCCAATGAGCTGCGATACATCGATGGAAGGAGGGCTACGGTGAACCAGGGCGACGGTAAGTTGCGCATTTTGAGAAGATCTGTTCAGTTCGTTGTTCCTGCCTCTGGCGTTATGCGTGGAAGGGTCATTGCTCTCTTGGTCCTTGATTTCTGAGTAGCTGTGGTCTGCAGACGGATCGTAGACGTCTTGGTCATTTACCTCCTCGTAACTGTGGGTGGAACCCGTTGAACGGCGGCGGCGGACGAGCGTTCCTTCTGCGTCGTTGCCACTTGGACAGCTGTGCAGGTCTCGGCCCGGGTATTCATACGCCGTGTCTCGGTCCGGGTCTTCGTACGTCGTGTCTCGGTCCTGGTTTTCGTACGTCGTGTCTCGGTCCGGGTCTTCGTACGCCGTGTCTCGGTCCTGGTCTTCGTGCGCCGTGTCTCGGTCCGGGTCTTCATACGCCGTGCCTCGGTCCGGGTTTTCGTACGCCGGGTCTCTGTCCGGGTCTTCGTACGCCGGGTCTCGGTCCGGGTCTTCGTACGCCGGGTCTCGGTCCGCATCTTCGTATGTCGTGTCTCGGTCCGGATCTTCGTGCGCCGTGTCTCGGTCTGGGTCTTCGTACGACGGGTCTCGGTCCGGGTCTTCATACGCCGTGTCTCGGTCCGGGTCTTCGTATGTCGGGTCGGTGGTACTAAGGCTTGTTACACGACTTACACTTGACTGGACAAGGTGCGTCCCGCTATTTGATGAGTCGGGTATATTTTGAGCAGCATTCTTGCTACTTCTGAACTTGCAGACGACTGCCGCAACTAGTAATAGAAGTCCGGGCAGACCGATCAGTGATAGGAAGTAACGAGAAGCCGTTCCCTTTTCAGGTGGTGATGTGGCACTGGATAGGACAGGGGGAATAAGCGTTTTGTTGGGATCTTTTGCTACCATGGTTGTGCTTTTCTCTACGTATCCAGTAGCAGAATTGGATTGACTGTGAGACTCTGTACTTGTTGTGTCGGACTTTGTGTATAGGTTGTCTTGACAGAACTTTGAAACGGGGCATTCCGAGTAGGCCCCACCCTCAGCGCCTTGGAAACGCGTCGGTGACAAAACGGCTACCGATCCATGGAAAAATACAAAGCAGGATATGTTTGTCTCACCGGACTCAGTTTGTGCCCTTTCAGATCCGATCATAAAACCAGGACTTCCCTCGTAGCTAGATACCAGAGCAATGCCGTCGTTTCCCATGTTTTTCGACATTTCTGTCTTGTGTATACCGACAAGCTTCAAAACCGCGCCTCCTTTCAGAGCTAAAGTCATTCCGTCACGTATTGTCCAAGCTTCTGAACACAGGTTACGGGAAGCTGAGCGCCTATTCTTTTCCGGTTTCTCCAAAGCAGTTACGACAACGAACGGAGGCCGGATGTTTAAGGGGCCAAACGTAGCAGAAGAACACTCACGGTCTTGTCTCTTGACATGTTTGAACGCAAGATGGTTCACAAGAACCCACCTGAGCTGGAAGTCTTTCGTCCCTGTCACGTATGTGAGGCAAAACCCCAGGTTGTCAATACGAAGGAGAACTTTCTGTTCTTTCTGAGGAAAATCAGTTTTGTCAACGGTAAGACCCCAGTTCATTTTCTTATCTTGCTCCCAGGAAACGGGATGCTCTCCCCTTACGCTGAAGATTTGGAGTGACAGCTCCGAAAGTGTTCTCTCGCTCAGACACGTCAGAGGGTTGTGGCTTAAGTTCAGGGCTCTTAGATCGTTCAGGGAATTCAAGGCGTTTTCGGAAATGATTTCAATCTTGTTGTGAGTCAGAATCAGTGTGTGTAGGAATGGGAGACCACGGAACCATCCGCTCGCTACTTCCGACAGCAAGTTGTGGGACAAATCTAACATTGAGAGATACGAGATTTCTTCGAAACACCCAAGTTCTAGTTGAGCAATACGGTTGTAGGAAAATGACAACTTGGCGGCAATAGAGTCGTCTGAAGTGTTCCAACCGGAGAAGCTAGCACGTTTCAGCTGCGACAGAGTGTTATGGTCTAGATGTACTGACCGCAAGTGTGGAAATCTTGTGAATATGCCGTTTTCGATCGCACTTATGCCTGCATCTATAAGAACAAGGACCGTCAATGAAGAAGGATGGATGGGTCCCAGCAGGGTTTGTGAGGACAGGTTTCCGACCGGGGTGCCTCGAAGGACGACCCACTGGGCAGCAGGGAAAGGCCCGTACCCGGAACCGAGTGAAGCACAGCCAGTTCCGGCATTGCAAACACTACATATACAAGTAGTAGTGTTGCGGTAAAACTTGTTACGAACCTTGATATCGTCCGGCACGCACGTGTCCCAGGGTTCTAAGAGACACTTGGGGCTGGAGGGTTCGAGCTGTGTCGCCGTGGCGCTGCCGAGAACACTACATATCACCAGGAGCCAGCAGCCGGTCAGCCTCATGGTCGCTCGATAGTCGAGTCTTCGGCAGCTTCTGCTCGAGTCGGTGGTGGCGTCCTGTTGGCGAAACGGTAAGGGTGTCCGAGATCCTTGGTTCCAATCTCCTAATATGCTAACGATGTTGTACCCTCGGGAAAGGCCCTATACGCGATTTTCCTTAACCCAGGTGTACAAATAAAGGTGTACATGGCCCGTGGAATTCGGTTGGGAGGCAAAAAGGTGGCGAAAGGAGAGGTTTGAGCTCCGCCTTCCAATACAATGTCCTAGACACGGTGAATAACGGCGCAATGCCCCTACTGCCACAAAAAGACTATGGGACTACCTTTCCCGTTTCGCCTAACTGTGGACTTCCAACAGTCTCTCTGGAGGATCTGACTGGCTGTAAGAGGTATGAAAAGAAACACAACCGAGTGAAACCCTTTTCGCAATGCCTCGAGTTGTCAGCAAAACACGAGACGTCACTGGGTATACCGTGCCGGCTGTGAAGCGAGCAGAAGTGTACGTGATGCCGACCAAGCTCTGTTCTGCCTTTTATCGTAGATTTCAGTCAAACGATTGGAATAGATAAACCCTTTCAATCCAACTGGTGCAGGGAAAACGTGATGTGACCAAGGAGATCTTTTTTAAACCTCCTTGGTGTGACTTTTAGATTAATCAGTCTGTCATAAAAGCCCCACTGAAAACAGAATCTTTCGTCGTATTTTGATTTGTGCATTAAGACTTTAGCAAGTTACCCTTTCTTGTAGGAATATGTTTAAACGCTTTACTGTGTGTTTAAAATCATTGACACAAAGTAGTTAACATGTAGAAAACCAAACTAGATCGCCAGTTTCGGATTACTTGCAGGGTAATCGTTGATTCCTGCTTCAGACGAAGGAGAACCAGAATCCTAGATTGACCCCATGGGCTTATTTTGCGTCATGACGGTTGAGTCCTCGGCTCATTTCTGCTTCCTGCATTTGTATCCCATCTAAAATGCTCATCCTATTGTTCTTTTCTGCGTGTGAGCCATTTGTATCAAGTATAACCACACTTGTAGATGATTTCTGTTTTTGACTGAGACATATTAACTACATAATAAGAATAGTTTCGCAGACAGTCACTAGGAGCCCCATTATCGACCTTCGTTTTCCCGACACCTATACCAGCAAAATATCAGAAGGAAACATTGTCATAGCCAACCATTATTGTATGTCCATCGACGGGTTATTACAGGGTAAACGTTAATGCCTGCATCAGGCCCAGAATCCTGGATTGACTCCGGGGCTTTTGGGCGACTGGAAATCACCCCTAAGTCGTTCTATCCCCTTTTCTTGAAGTATAATCATACTTGTAGATGATTCCTCTTTTGGCTGAAACATGTTCACCACATTATAGAAAACATGTTGTAAACAGTCGATAGGAGACCCATTATCGAACGTCACCTTAGTTTTCCCGACCCCTACTACCAACTTAGCAAATATCATAAAGAAACATGTGGATAGCCAAGCATTATTGTCTGGTTATCGACGGGGTATTTACAGGGTAAACGTTAATGCCTGCATCAGACCCCAAATGCTGAGTTTTTCGTCTTTGCAGTTGAATCCTTTGCTCACTTTTGTTT
The DNA here is from genome assembly GCF_000003815.2 of Branchiostoma floridae. NCBI lineage: Eukaryota > Metazoa > Chordata > Leptocardii > Amphioxiformes > Branchiostomatidae > Branchiostoma > Branchiostoma floridae. The sequence goes on along the minus strand of NC_049983.1, from coordinate 22,614,797 downwards.
CCTGCATTTGTATCCCCTCAGAGGCGTCTATCTTATCTTTATTTTCTGTGTATGACCCATTTATATGAAGTATAATGACTCTTAGCTTGTAGAGGATTGCACTTTTTAACTTAGACAGGTCTACTACATTATAGAAAACGTTTTGCAGACAGTTGTTAAGAGCCCTATTATCGAACATAAGACCTTTGCTTTCCCGACACCTATACCAACAAAATATCAGAAGGAAACATAATGGTAGCCAACCATTATTTTCTGTCCATCGACGGGTTATTTGCAGGATATTTGCACGTTAATGCCTGTATCAGGCCCAGAATCCAAGATTGACCCCTGGGCTTTTTGGCGACTTGGAAGTTCGAGTCCTCGGCTCACTTCTGTTTCTTGCATTTGTATCCCCTTTGAGTCGTTCGATCCTTTTTTTCGTGAAGTATAATCATACTTGTAAATGATTGCTCTTTTTGGCTGAAACATGTTTACCACATTATAGGACACGTTTTGTAGACAGTCGCCAGGAGACCCATTATCGACCTCGACCTTCGTTTTCCTGACCCCTATCTAGTCCACTGCAGTGCATGATAGGACTTTCAAACTTGTCACATATGTAACTGAGAAAGAGAGAAATGTCAATAGACACTTGGCCAAAGCCCCCCATCATCATTTTTTTATTCATTTACTATTCGGCCAATCCAGAGTCTGGTAGAGACTACGTGATTTTGACAAAGTACTATGAAAGTTGCACTGGAAAGTATCACAATAGTGTACAAAATTTCATTGTCGACGTCACCTTCGCCAAGAAGTTTATGTTTATGGTAGACTTTGTGAGTAACACACATTCATACAGTCGCTTGCTATTGGGGTAGGTACTCCTTAGTAATACATGAATTAGTCTTGAATAAAGGCATGGTTATTTGTCGAAGGGATGTGTTCGTGGAACTCTATTTTAGGATAATTTTTCAGTAGACTAACTGCTCTGCATATCATTTGAACTCGCAAGAGTCAAGAAGAGACCAAGCCAAGAAACTCCACACATGAACATGTAATTTTCTCATTGGTGACAGATAGCAGACTTGCACTTATACAACAATGGCGCTCATTACGTATCCAACATGTATGGCTGTGCACTCATTAAATACACTTATACTTCCCTAACTGCACTGAACTGCTGTTTTGCCCTCGTAAGCATTAAATTCTCGAGTCTGACTACAGATACTGGCCATCACTGCGTTTCACACTACATCAGCAACAAGTAAAAATATAGCTACATTCGTTAACTCTATTCAATTACATTCATCAATAGAAATTCTACCTGATGTGAACTCAAGAGAAGAGATGAAAGGATACAACAAACTCTTTGAAGCTTTATGTAGCAAGTTGTTCTTGCAGTCCAGCATACAAAACCATGCAACTGTTCGATACTTGTGCTATGACGGTTGAAAATTTGTTTGTATAGTTACAACGTCTCTTTGCTAGAGGGATGGTCCGTATACAGTACTGCCTGGTTCATTTTGCCTTCTTTTAGAAGATTTCTACTTGTTTTCCTGGTGAACTAAGATCAAGCAACAAACCCTTGAATGTAAAAGTCAAGTATGTAACAGTAAGTGGCTTTGCTCCTTTGTATTATATATTCCAACAAAAATTAGCTTCCTGTAAAGTCTGGCATGTAGGCATGTGAATTGAGACTTTGCCCTCAAGGCAAAACTGGACTTTTTTTTTAGCCATATAGAGAAGATATGTACCGGCACAGGTATTAAGTTTTAGTGTGGCTTTGCGTGGCAAGTCAATTACAATTCTTGCCATGTTTTTGAGCAGTTAATGTGTGAGAAGTTACTGTGGTAAAACTGCATATCCACAAAGCCTTGTGTTGCCTTCATACAGGACTGTACGCTTTCCGTACACTTTTCAGAAACATTTCCTACAATTCTGCACATTTTGTTAAACACATACATGTGGAAAGAACACATGGTTTACTGTTTGGAAACATGCATACAAATCCCAGAAAGCATACAATCTCTGTCTTTCTCTATTGCGACAAAAGACAGAGATCATCGACATATGATTTGGACGTTTTCAGCATGATTTGGATGTTGCCAAACAGTGCAGTGGGCATTTTTGGTACGATTTCTACGTTCCCAAATGGTATACGAAATGAATTTGACAAGATTCGTATGAAAGCTAGGTACCAGTCCTATACACTATATGGATGACGATCATGTTACTTCATGAACTTAGAATAAAGTTAAAACTACACTGTACACACTCTACATCAATTCTTTACAAGATAATCAATCAAACGTCTTGCAACAAAAGTAACAATCTTTCAGGACTCCTTAAGAAATCAATTATGTGTCTTACATCAACTTCAGTTGTTCCTAGATAGTTAGTAGTAGTAGTAGCATCAACCAAAATCTAACACAACATTGTAAAAATTACAATCTTAATTATCTATCTTAATTTGCACTTCAAAAAGTGACATGATGTGTAAGGCAGCTATCTTTCAAAGTAATTAAAGCATCAAGCTTTGGCTTTGCATAATAAAAACGTCTCAACACACAACGATAGTCTTATACTGTAAAGACTGGCAAGCAATATATTACAATACATCAACAACGGCCAAAAATATAGAAACATCTGATTTCTCAATCTTCATCTGACAGTTAAAAACAAACAAACAAACAATAAGGCCTTGTTCTAGCATCTCTTTAAAATTTTGGACTAGGTCATTTTTCTATAAACAAATGCTAGCCTTGCTAGAAAAGTGTGGCCTTGAAGAAGAAAAAAAATATTTGTGAAGCACAAACGTCGAAGTGAGCTTCAGGTCTCCTAAGCAATAAAAAAGTAATAAATAAAATTCTGTAACAAAATTAAAAATTCAAGACGCAGAAGTGTTCAGCCTTTTGAGGTGGGGACGTCATGCTCCGATACTGGCCCCAAAGTCCCTATGGTTGTGGTGTAAGGCAGCTGAATTTCCTGGTCTCAAGGTGAGTTGTTACTCCATGCAAAATCATCTACCAAGAATATTACACATATGGTGTATTCGGGTTTGCAACATCCTATACACAATTGTTTTACACCATTTTGTTTTTCGTTGTTGTCTTTTTTTTCCTCACACGATGAATTAAGTATCCCCCCAAGTTACATGTAACTATCAGAGTATAGCACCTGGTCCAAAATTCACATCATAAAAGCACAAATTTCACACTACCTTTTGCTGTGTCACAAGACCGGACATGCACGCTTGTGAATCAATAATTATAATAGTGGTAGTACCTTAGTCTTGCACATTTTTTTTTTCACGGGCACGTTAGTACCGTATCACAAACATAAAAAGGTATCCATATCATACATGTATATCTTGCATACAAGGCAGGTAGATTGAAATATGCTGATTAGACCTCTACCAACAATATAAATGTTGCACATAGTCTTAATAGCGGGCTTCTGGCGACGTTTTGATATCCATGTTCACCTTTATGCTAATCATGTAGTATTTTCTAAGTGCTGTGTTCTTATGATTGCTGCTTTCTCTGCATTTGCAGTGGGTTACCAGAAAATAAAATATCGAAACGTCGCCCGTAGCCTGCTACAGAGGCTACGTTGCACAGCTCACTCGGACGACAGTACATTTACACGTTTCCTTGGTAACGAGTAGCTGCAAAATCTCCCGTTCGCGGCCCTGCATGGGAGAAGTCTCCGCCAATCATCAAATTGAGTCGTGTTCCTGTGGATGTCCATGGCATGCTGGGCTTGTGCCTGTTTTGATAGGGGCTGTCCGGTCCAGGACACTCCAGTGCCTGACAGGGCTCCCAGGTGGTGGGTAGATTAATACATGAGTGAAGTTCCCTGAATTTGCATCGGAACAGTCAGGCCAAGCATTGCCGTCCATCCGCGGACGATTCGCTCCACAACAAACCATTGTCTCAATTAATTCCTATATTACATGATTCTAGCATTATCGACTAGTGGACAATTTTGTCTGTCATTTTTTTTTGGAACTAGACAAACGTTGAGAACGCCGCTGGTGACGTGGGCTCCTCTGGGGGCCGTTGTTTCTTGTCGGCTCCGTATTGACCTAAAACAAAACCAGGCAGAGAAGTCTTTTTAGTGTCCAGTTCAGCACAAAAGAAAAACAGTAATTTTTACAACAAAAGAAAATGCTATTTGAAAATCAGGAAAGAAAGGTAACGAAGAAGGAAAGTGCTGAACCCAAGCCCTAGTGGTACTTTGGACACAGTGCTCGTTCAGCAACAAGAACACAAAATTTTAACTCAAGGTAATGGAGCATAATCAAGGAGCATTAAAGGACAAACGTAAAACTAAGATGTAAAATAGATATATAACTACTGGAAAAATAGTATAACGTAAAAGATAACTGTTCTAATTTTTTGCTTTGACCATTGATCCCATTTTCAAAGCAGGGAAAGGTAAACCTAGCTGTGCTGCACTACAGCATTCCATTCTAGCCTTGCTACATTATAAGGATGGGAAAATCTGTCTAAGAAGTAGAAGTAGAAGGAAAGCAGCAGAAACCAGCTAGTCTAGCAATCTATGAAGGGTTTGCTGCACTGTGCTAGCTTTTAAAGTTCAAGTTGTGAGCCAAGCTGCCTAGGGAGAGGAGAGGGAGGAGGAGCAGCATAGCCCAGTCTAAGACTGTGAAAGAGGATCCATTTTGCTGTTATCAAAACTCTTAAAACTGCTTTGCTGTGCTCAATAGTTCAATTCTATTGTGCCGCATTCACATTATATTGGTTAGCCAAAGCTGTGGAAGGGAAAGGGAAGGGCGAAGCCACAAAGTCCAGTCTCATGGACTGCGAAGTTTCCATCTCATTCTACAGAGTATTTCAGCCTTGCCAGGATTAGCCAGAACTGCATATAAGGGAAAGGGGGAGGGTGGTGAAGCCAGAAAAGTCGGTTCTAACGACCTATGAAGGATCCGTCCTCATTGAACAGATGGACTGTTACATTTTGTAAATATCAATTTTGTGAAGGATTGCACATTGTAGCCAAAGCTGCGTAAGGGAAAGAGGGAGGGTGGTGAAGCCAGAAAAGTCCGTTCTAACGACCTATGAAGGATCCGTCCTCGTTGAACAGATGGACTATCAAATATCAATTTTGTTAAGGATTGTACAATGTAGCAATTGTACAATGTAGCAATTTGTTGAGGATTGTACAATGTAGCAAGGGAAAGAGGGAGGGTGGTGAAGCCAGAAAAGTCCGTTCTAACGACCTATGAAGGATCCGTCCTCGTTGAACATGCCGGGGTCGGCGTCGCCGTACTCCGCCATGCTGTCCGTCTCGCTGCCGGGCTCCTTCTCACTGCCGGTCAGAGAGGGGATGCTGCCGGTCGGGGGCTTGGCCATCACCTCGTCGGGAGATTCTCTGTAGGAGTGTAGATTATAGAACATTTCTGTCAGAAATAGCAGGAAAAGGGAGTGTATCTGTGGTTGTAAGCCAAGAATGGTTGAGAAAACTGGTACTGGTCAGACCTTCTGTGGTGCCACAACAGTCTAATAGTTTGACTAAGACTAGGTAGATGAGATGAGGGTACATTACAGACAATAAGTACAATACAAATGTCTACACATTCAATGTACAACATAATGTCTCTGGTCATCGTTGATGCCGACAGAAGAACAACGATGGGAAAATATCTTTGCTCTTTTAGACAAATACTTTGTACTTCATGTGACAAGCAACAACAGCCAGGATTCATACTCTCTACAGTCTTTACGTTCCCCAGTCCAATTCTTTTGCAAAATTTTGCACACATAAAAAACCTACAAAACTGCATGTTCCTCATACCTTGGACGGTATTCGCCGAATCCTGCGTCGTCCTTGATTGGCTGCGTCTCTGGGTCTCCCTTCAGTGCATCCTCCTTCTCAGACACTGCAAGAAAAGTAACACAAGTGTAAGATAGAGGCATTTGATGGCCTGAGCTTGGTGTTCCTCAAGAATTTTCTTCTCGAGTTTTAAAGTTTTTCAGTTTTTTCAGAGTTTTCTTGAGTTTTGTGGTTTATAAGCAATATCAATACAGGCCAACAAAGAGTACCATGCACATGCAAATAGCTGACATCTCTGTGGCTTCCCTTGAAAATGATGGAATGAGGGAGTGACAAAAGGAAACTCTCAGTGTGGTGTGCTGCAGTCTGTCTAAATGAAAGGGGAGGTCCTGGGTATCTAACTGGCTATCCTGGATACAGTATACCTCAGGTAATACAATCAAGTGGGCTTTAAATACCTCAGGCTTGACAGTCTTCACAAAGCGGACTTCTAGTCTAATTTGCACCAGAGCGTTTCATAAAAACTAGACTCAACACATTTACAGGACAGTAAATCATGCATTTACATGTACATGTACAGTAGACGAAAGGAACAGTACACACTCTTATATTTCAGTTTTTATAGTAGTCTTTTGATAGAAGCTACTATATGCATTTTGAAAGACAGACATTTCTATGACTCTAAGACTGCAAGATCTGAGCAGTTAAGCTTCAGATCACCTAGAACATCGTTCTGTTACTTTGTTAACGTGAGAAACTTTGCTAACATTCTATCTCAGATACTAAAAGATTTTGCCATATTGTTAGCAGTAAGGATTCTTCAGTATACACAGTCTTTAGTATTTGATGCGATAGACTGTGTTAGCTTATAGATATAGGAGCTGACTCAGAATAACTTCAGAGGCTCTCTTCTCCAGGACAGGTAGACTAGGGGTCAGTGCTACGAGCATGACAGGTGACGGACGGGTTCAGCGAGAGGTAGGAAGGGGTTGGGCACACATACTATGGAGACGCCGTTGCCGTGGCAACGCGTCTCCGAGAGATGACTGACCCGAGTACTTTCCACCCCTGCTCTTCTTGATAAAGCAGATGATCAAGAGGATAAGGATGAGGAACGCGATGGCGCACATCAGTCCGATAAACCAGCCCTGCTGACCAACCGGGGTCATCCTGGCGGCGGGAGGAGCTTGCAGGGGGAAACAGAAACCACACAAGATGCCGGGAATAAGTATTAAAAGATAAAAGAATGCGTAGAGACTGACCCTTGTACTTTCCACCCCTGTTCTTCTTGATAAAGCAGATTATCAGGAGGATCAGGATGAGCAAAGCGATGGCGCACATCAGACCGATGAACCAACCCTGGCGGCCGACCGGAGTTGCTGCCTGTGCCTGCGGAGCTGGAAGAGAAATTTTGGTTTCAACTGTTAGAACCTAGGGGGCCTTGGGACCCTGCTTGCGGGATAGGGTCACCCCAGACAGCAGGAGCTGGTAGCCATGCCGATCATGTACATGAGAAATCTGAAATGGCAGTTATGTCAGCATGGTGTGGGGGACACAGCCTAGGGGGCCTTGGGTCCCATTCACAGGACATGGTCTCCACAGACAACAGCCATGACGATGTAACATTAAATGATTAAATCTGAAATGGCTGTTATATCAGCTTGTATATAATGAAGATTCACACCATTCAACACTGCAACAGCACAAGAAATGATGAAAATAAACCATTAGTAAATGGAGCAATGGATGCATGTTACAAGGTAATGCCTGTTGATGAACAAGATGCATTCATGATGATCACAATGTTCGGAATACAAAATTCACAGTCACATAGACACAGCAATGCATAGAGAACAGTCTTTTTCACTTTCTTTACAATGTTATCTATCAAAGCAATTGATACACAAGTATTTAGCAATGACTGCAAGATGCACACAAGCTCTTTTTACCAAACATGGCGTTCATATAGCCCTAGCTCATACTTAAGAAACAAGACGTTTTGAACAAAGCAAGGTTTATGACAGTTGAGGTTACATGTACATGTACCTGTAGTTGGTAACCCTGGCTATACATGCTAATAATGCGGCAAATGAACATATAGAATGAGTGTGAAACTTACAATCTCCATCAGTCGTCGTCTCCTTGATGTCGGTCCAGCCCTTTCCGAAGTTGTTTGAGGCGACAACCCGAAGCTGGTACCTGGTTCCTGGGTTGAGGCCGTCGATGGTCTTCTGTAGGGTCTCGGAGTAAGGGTCAGGATCCACACTCTCCGTCTGAAGCCACATCTGCTCTGAGTTCGTGCCTGGGGAGAGGGAGGGGGGTGGCATGAGCACGGTTACACACTTCTATATTCCCACAGCCCTATATTCCGACAGCCCAATGTTTTAATATGACAATTCTACGTTCCAACACCCCTATGTTTGAACACCCTTATGTTCCGACAGCCTCATGTTATGACGCCATGTTACGACAATCCTACGTTCTGAACGACCCTATGTTTGAACACTCATATGTTCCAATAGTCCAATGTTCCAAAACCGCTTTGTTCCAATAACCATAACCCTATGATAGGGGTGTCAGAACATAGGGGCATTCTAACATAGTGTGGTCAGAACATAGTTAAGGTGTTAGAGCTTACAAAATTGTAACATAGGGATGTTGGAACATAGAATATTTAGAACATAGCTGTCAAAGAACATAGTGGTGTTGGAACATATGGGTGTCCCAAGTGGCACACCTTTGCCAACAAGGCATACAGCTTGACTAACACCTTTTCACCCTTGGTTAAAGCCAGGTGACTCCACCACCATGAAAGAAGTATGGTATAATATAGTACGGTCAGTACAATAATGAATGTTAGTACAAAAAGTTATGCTGGTTATTGCTGAAGGACAACCTCAGAGAGAACAAACCCCACTGAAGCCTCACAACCATTAGGCCACACCAGTTTAGTCTGTTGGTTCTTCGAAGAAATGAAAAAAATGGTTGAACTGAATCGCAGCTATCTTCCCTCTCCTAAACGGTCATCGCCTCTTATGAGACGGACAACCATTTATGAAATGGACAACTGCAAAGGCGCAACAAAAAATATGGATGAAAGTAAGGCAAACACAATTTCTGGGAACTAATAGATTCAAGTCCCTCTGTTTTCATTTTGACCTCTTTCAGTTACTAATGTACTTGACCAAGAATATAAATTGGTATGGCCCCAAATCTTGGAGCAGACACCATTTGCAGGCAGGAAGTTACAAGCAAAATCCATGCATTGTTGTTACAGCTTGAATGAATATGAGAGAGATGGTTAATATAAATGACATGCAGTTAGTGATTGTTCTTTACCATTGACAACAACATCGTCTGCATGCAGGTCTGGAAAAGAAACACAAAACTGAGGATAAATCTTGGCCAAAGCAAATATGAAAACAATAAACAAACTGTATGAAAAGACAACTGATTAGTTTTGAACACTTGACACACAATGTTAAGTGCACAAAAGAATGTAGAGAATGAAGCAAAAGCGTATCACTGCAGACATGCAGCAAACAAATTTGAAGAAAAACAGAACTGTCTGTGTCATAACATTGTAAACAGACATACAGAGAAAGTAATATAAACTAAAATATAAGTCTGGCCTGAACAAAAAAATGCTACTTTCAACTATAGGTGACCGATCAATGTCTTAACAACTAGTCAAAACTACCCAAGAAAGCCACTCGGGACCAATATAACCTGGCATTTGAGCACAGGTGGCCCCTGTAAACAGCATTCTCAATGATTGTGTAAATGGGGGGAAATCATCAAATCTACCACCATGACAAGATGGTCCTTATGTAGAGGAATAGTTGTACAGGTTTGTTGTACCTAGTGCCATGTCCGGGTGGCCCTTATGTAGAGGTCTTCACTTGTATAAGTTTGCAATTGCCTGCACTTGAAATTCCACTTTAGTTCTTACCTCTCTCCCTGTATTCCACGTAGAACTGGGACGGTCGTGGTCCGACCTTGGCCGGCACCCAGGACACGTTGATGAAGTCCTCTCCCGTGTCCAGGATCTCAACAGTCTCCGGCTTCAGCGGAGCTGCAAAAAGAAGGGAAAATGGATGAAAGGAGGGCCAGGACTTCTGTAAATAGTTTCCTCTGGTTGAAGGTTCAATGGATGATAATTTCTGCATACACAGCCAAGTATTTATACCTAGCCAACGTTTGGTTGACAGTCTATTATCTTCCTCTCCTCTGGGCACTTACTGACTGGTACTATTTTGACCATGAATGACATGACCTCGTCTGAAAATTTTGGGGTGGACTGAAAATGGTTGTCTTGAGACCAACTTTGACTCTGGAAATTAGGTAGAAATTACTATAAACTCTACTTCTCTTTTGTTAAATGCTAATTCATTTCATTGGACAGGTAAGCCCCGAAACATGTGAACGCCGGCCAATATAATATGTTCATTTTCTATTTGGTCCAAAATCCGTTTCAATGATTTTTATCAGGTCCCTTTTTGGGGGACCAGTCCAACAAGAAAAATGGTTTTGTACCGGTACACCATCATGTTTGGGACCACATACTTAATTACATTCCAGCAGCAACACGTTACTGTTGTGTAAAGTAGAACCAGTCTACATTGCCCTGAGGAAGGGCACAGATAGTCGCCCTTTGTTGGCTAGGGATAAACACTTGGATATGTACAAAGAACTTTGAGGGCCAGGACTGTCTTAACTTTTCACTGAATTGATAAATATTATCTCCCAGCAATGTACACATTGACAATTTCATCTGGTTTAAAAAAGGAAGGTAATTAAAGACCGAAACTACAGAAACCCTTTAGGATAACTCTCCAAAAGAGGTTAGTAAACAGGAACAACTAAAAACATTGTTACCTTCAGTCACAGTGTTAATTTGAGACATGGGACACAGGTGCAAGGAAAGAAAGACAAACCTTTTCTGCATGCCTGGATATTTCAACAATCAATGAACTATCACACAACTACATGTACTATATGTTTAAATTTATATTTGTTCATGGCTAAGAATTGTTAGAAGGAACAGACCAGAAAAGGATTGTGTGGGGAGCATAATCTGCCATTTTGAGGGACATGGCCAATTCCTTAAGTTTTACAGTATACAGTAAAGAGTAAAGCTTAACTTATTTTGTTAATTTCTTAGGCATTTTTACTCTAGTCTAAACATTTTCACACATCTCCTTCTACAATCCTCTCTAAATTATCCAAACATTTAGCAGTCTACTAAAGCTACATTCTATAGTACCTGTTGTGTTATTTGTGTATATCAAATTATCCTGATCATGCTCTGTGCAGAAAACTTGCAGTTGAATCGGATACAAGACAGTGCTATATCAGCACTACTACTGCTGCATACCATTTATATAACACCCAGAGAGTAGCTTTGCTGGAGCAAAACAGTGCATGATTCTCCTCAAATTCGGAACACACAGCCATGCCTCACACAGTTGCGCATAGCTTTGCGCAGATGGAGCACTTTTCTTTTTTGTGCACTTCTGCTCCAATATCATGTAAGTGCACGCTTGTTTAGCGCTTAATACCATGACTAAGTTTACAGAAAGTTTGTAACGCTACTTCACCCTTATCTGCAGGGTTTTCCTATATCCGTTATCTTTAAGAAAGCAGAGTATTTAGGGATATCAAGTTAACGGATGTTGGTTTCAAAAAGATTGCAATCTTTCGTCAACTTGGCATCCCTAAAAACCTTGTTTTTAAAAACAATGGATATAGGTTACCTTGCAGATAAAGGTGAACTGGCATTACTTCAAATTTCAAAGCAGCAAATCCACTTCGCTTGCACGTACCAAAAGGCCATTTCATACAAAGTCATATACCGTGACATCTGCTTGCAAAATGCTGCTAGGTCAATGCTTTGTTCCATCTTCAAATCTTCAAACCATAAGCCCTCTTTATTTTATTTACTGGCCAGTCCAATGCACAGGATATTTCTTCAGACCAACATGGCAACATTCAGCCAGAAGTTTTGCAAACCGTAGACAAGCCGGGGAAGACAGCCCCCCTAACCTTTGCTTGAATCTGGCAACTCTCCTTCACCGTCAGGGACTAGTGGAATTAGGGGAACCGCCCCTTCTGTGGTTGCCATGTCAGTGGTTGTCATGACAGTGGTAGTCTCAGCTGAATTTGGCAAGGTAAACATAAGACAAACAACCAACCCCTATATGTACGTTGGAATCTGCTGAAATGTTCCTGGTATCAACAATGTTTTTGGACAACTTGTGTGGAATTTCCACATCCAATTTGACCAAAAACAAACACCAACATTATACCCCTTTGTAGCAAAGTCAGATGCACTGAAAGATCATGAAAATTTCCATTTCACTTGATAGGGAGGAACTTGCTTTGGAAGTTTGCAGGATTCCAGCTTGAAACTCTAGGGTGTTACATAAACGTCAATACGGATCTAACTAACTAGGACAAGCGACAGCTACACCTCAATTGTCTTCTTCGTCGTTTGTAGTAAGATGCTGAATGTTATTTATATGTAGTATGTATCATGCAAAAATGAAGGTTAGACATCCATGTAATAGAATACAATGTGTTCATGTTAACAGTTACTCAAGCAACTAGACAGATCTTTGAAACGGTCAGAAGCTTCAGGTTGCATCCAATAACGTCTGATCATTTGCAAAATATTGCTTGAGAAATTGTTACATGATTCAAATTATAATGATGTGACTTTTCAATCCGTCTAGTTTCGACTAAACAGGGTGTTGAAACTAAATGTGAGTACAAGGTTATGAGTAGGTGCGATGATGTGTAAGAGATGAGAAAGTCAAGGTCACATGAACACACCTTGTGGTGGTAACGCGAAGTTCAGGGTTTCCCCTTCAGAATGTAAGAAGGGTCAAGAGGTTAAAGGTCAGAAAGGTTAAAAGTTAGAGGTTAGAGAGGAGTGACTGCCAAGGTACTTCAGTGTTAACTCACACTTTCATGACTGTAAGACAATGGCAAGAATTTTGATTTTCTGTTTTAAGCTTTTTTAAAGAAAATTTCAAATTTCATTGATTTAGTTTTTTTTTTCAATCGACCTTCGGAGCAAGGTTCCCTTGGCAGTTAAGGCAATGAGAAGACAGTATGGAGATTGAAGAAGATGAAAGCTAGTGGAGGGTGTTGTGCTTTGGGCGGCAGTGATGCTACTATAGCAGTGTACATGAGAGATTTTGCCGAGTAAGACCAGCACACTATCAGCACAGTTACAGCACATGCTAGAGTTGGCCTATCGTTAAAGCCTAGAGTTCTTTAAGCATGTGCAGAAATTATTCTACTGGGTTCTACTTGGATGCTAGCAGTTAGTAGCTGCTTTTACAAGTGTATTTTGCCTACGTGCAAGCATAGCTTGATAACTCAGGACTGCCCTGTTTTGTTATACTTTAGGTTTAAAAATCATTTGTTGGCTTTTGTGTCAATAACTATTCAGATTGTAATAACAAAAGGCTAATTTGAACAGTACTAGCATAATTTCAGAGTAAAAGCAGAGTCAAGTTGAGATATGTTTTTATATGCACAAACTCAGTTGCCTGTGCATCATAGCGATAGCTGTGAGCATTGTCACCTGATGGCCACTGTTGAGCTGCTGGTTAAGTATTATCAAGTTTAAATGTGTTGAAAGCATTTAGAGCTTTGAAAAGCTTACACTGTTGTTAGAAGCAAAAAGGTGTAAACAAATAACGACAACATCACATACGTGCTGGGTCGGAAGTGGAGGTCTCCAGTTCCTTCACATCGCCCGGCCCGATCTTCGTCTTGGCCCGCAGCTCGATTCGGTACCACGTCTGTTCGTCCAGCTCTTCCAGCCTCACGCTGGTCTTGGCGGGATCGTCGAAAACTTCCTCCACAGGGGTTCCCAACCGCCCTTCCGGAACACCTGGTCCTGGCACTAGGCAAAAACGTGAAGGCATGAAACAAGAACGAAAAAGGACAGCAGGGCAGACGGCAGGAAGGAGGGAAGTGTGAAGAGAGTGACAGAAAGAAAGGACAGATCGTAGGAAGAGAAAACGTAATCCACAAGAAAGACACACACACAGAGCACAGTTAGCATTTCCAATGCTGTAAGTAGAATATTGCAAAGCAAATATTCACAAAGTTCGAAAAAGACATAGTAGTTCTAATTATAATATAAGTGTCTTAAAAGATCAAAGAAATTTGAATAAGATTTAAATCTATCCTTTCTAAACAAAGTCACAAAAGCATGTTTAGAAGATCAATCATTTTCATTCAGAATATCTTTTACAATTAAAAAGATAATTGAGCAAGTACACAGCAGGAAAAGAAAGAAAACCCCAATGGGGCTAGCAGGTGCAGTCACTGATGAAAGAAAGCGGATGCTCTCTGAAACGTACCAGCATTGACAAAACTTATCTAGTTGCTTCAGCAGCCTTTGCATCGTGTCTTACAAGGATGTTACCCAGGCTGGTAGGCTTTAATATTGACTCAGACTTTACATACTTGTTCTGTAGGTGAGGAGGTAGCCTGTGATGGCACCGTTGGGCTCCAGAGGGGCCTCCCACTGCACATCCAGGGTCTTGCTGTCCACAACGTTGGCCCTCAAGGCACCAGGTGCTCCAGGGGCTGTCATGGAAAAGGAAATGTCATGAAAATGTGTCTGGAACCCATTTATTTACTGAGCAGCTGAACTTTCATTGTTCTGATAATGTGTTTGTTCAGTTCAGAGCTTTGCAGACTCTAGTGGCTCAAGGGCCGCAGGGTCTATTTTTAGTTTTGAGTTGCTAGCCCTTTTATTTAACATTTTTGAGGCACTGCCTTGAACACAGGACCCCCATTTTACGTCCCTTCTGTCCCAATCTAACTACTGCAACTGGTTTGAACGGCATGTAGGTTTGGCAGAACCAACCATTCTCTTCCTAGTGATGAATTTACAAGAGTAAAGAATCTCCATGCCATTCCATTTACTAAATAAGTTGTAAAATCATGACTCACTTGACTCAGGAGTGGAGGCCTTCACTGGAGGACTGCTGGGTGGTCCGTCTCCCTTCCCATTGTAAGGAACAACCTGGAAAAACCACAATTGCTGCATTACCATACAAAGGGACATACTCTAGTTCTGAACAAATGCAGAGATATCATTTTATCTGTAGATACTGATGCCTTACATATGCCCTCCTTACTCTGCACTAATACAATGCCTTTAAAAGTTTAAGTGAGACATCCAAGCTGTAATATACATTAGATATTAACCTGAAAGTTCAGATCACAAAATTTAGGTTTCCTGTACAAGATTTTTCTTATGATTCATTGGCTTTCACGTCTTTTATATACTGTAAAGCAAGGATCAGTCAAGGTAACTAT
Organism: Branchiostoma floridae; assembly: GCF_000003815.2. Classification (NCBI taxonomy): domain Eukaryota; kingdom Metazoa; phylum Chordata; class Leptocardii; order Amphioxiformes; family Branchiostomatidae; genus Branchiostoma; species Branchiostoma floridae. The sequence continues at coordinate 22,599,674 of NC_049983.1, read as the reverse complement.
GAATGTGCACATGTGATTTACATAGACAAAATCCTAACCCTTGTTAATGCTAGCACAAGTATGTTTGTAATAAAAACATATTTGATGAAAAATAGATATTTGAAAAATATTTACAGTAAAGTTGTAGTTCTTGAAAGGCGTGAGTCCGTCGATCAGAGCTGTGGGTTCATCACCCTCGAATGTCTTCTCCATGACATTGTCAGGGTCGTCGTCGGACCAGTAACGCACCTACGGAGGAACAAACAAGTGGGGTGATATGGGTTGACTCTCCAAAGATATTTTCAAAGAGAATGATGAGGCAAATAACATGCTGGAAAGTGGATACCCATCGGAAAACCTTCAAGCCCGACAAGGACCATCACTATATACCAGTAGCATTCAGCACCAAGGACAGCTAATTCACTACGAGTGTTATTCAGCATCAGGATAGATGGGAACTGATAAGGGTTGACTCTCCGAGATTACTTTCATTTGAAAGAGATTGATGAGGCAAATAACATGCTGGAAAGTGGATATCCATTGGAAAGCTGTTACGCATCACACCAGAACATTCAGCACCAAGGACAGCTACTTCCCTACAGCTGTCATTCAGCATAAGGGAGAGATGCTCTAACCTTGGGCCATTCAGACAATGATCAGAACCAGGGTTCAACATACTTTTTCTACATACAGAATATTTTTTTTCTGTATATCTGCAGAGGTGCAGGTAATGCTGAAAATTATGAACACATTTGACCACAAAAATTGTTAATTTTTCCATCATACACCACATGCAAGAGGGAAGCTTATAAAGGCCTTTTGGATACTACTATTCATAGCAGTTACAGATACATCTAGGCTTTACATAGTACCTAACCAGCATATGCAGATAGTCTTCAAGAGCTATCAGAACATTCTCATTTTTCACAACTGCAGGACGGTCCTTACTTTTACCTTATGGACCAGATTATGGTTCCATTATTCTATATTGACCTCTTATCGCTCACGTTTAAGTTACCTCAGTTATTTTTCAAATACAATTCAATCTCTACAACTGGATAAAAAAATGGA
>NC_049983.1:22531551-22598524 GCF_000003815.2 Branchiostoma floridae | reverse complement strand
GGAAGTAAATATCCGTTTTTTTATCCAGTTGTAGAGATTGAATTGTATTTGAATATTGCTTACCTGGATGTCTAACCTTCATAAACGTACTCAGTTATTTCTGTTATATTTTCTGTTTATAAATTGTCCAGGTTTTGTTTTTGACATTTTATTGTACATGTATTGTTACAGACTCCAGGAAGAAGGGATGGGGTTTTGTGCGCGTGAAAAAGTTGCGCGTGAAAAGTTGCGCGTGAAAAATTTGCGCGTGACAATATGCAAATTAGCTGATTCCCAAGGGATTAAAAAAAGTTTCTGCAGTTTTATACTTAAAAGCTCAAACAAGATGGCACAAAATGGAATTAAGTATCATGTTGTTGCATTACTGAGTACAAAATCTCGATCTGAGTGATTTTAAAGTGATTTTTAAATGTTAAGTTTTCACGCGCAAAAAAAGTTTGAAATTTGCGCGTGAAACAATCTTCTTCAAAAAAGAGAAAATGAAGCTTCTAAAATGGAGAAAAGCCTCAAATTGTTACATTTTACAATATAAAACCTCATATGAGTAATTTTTCCATGTATTTCTGTCAAATTTAGGTGATTTTGAAATGTTCAAAATATGCAAATTAACCTATTCCCAAGGGATCTAAAAATTAGGGTTTTTTCAAACCCAAAATTCAGGTAACAGATGGGAAATTATATCATAGGTTCAAATTTTTCTGCCTTAGAATTCCTTGCTGCACATTTTCTGACATATTTCAGGAACTTTATTTTTCACGCGCAAATTTTTCACGCGCACGCGCATATTCTCCACGCGCAGAAAACCCGTTCCCAGGAAGAAGAGTGGAACAATACTAAATGTTAACACAAAATGGTGATCCAATTAAAACAAACAAACCTTGTATCCCTTCAGGTCACCGTTGACAGACTCCTCATCAACGGGGTCCCAGTCAAGCCTCACGCTCCTCGGCTGGACGTCCCTGACTGCAGTATTCTCTACTGCAGCTGCAGGGACTGTGTAGGGCAGAAACAAAGAGATGTCAGGGGCACTGTCCATTTTTTGTTCTTTTTCTTTCTTTAAATCATTTTTTTCTGCTGACTACTGAAGCATTAAGATTCCTGCGCCAATAGTGGCCACCTGTCTACAAGGACTTGATGGGCTTTAGTCTACATTATGCTGGTATTTAAACACATCCTGAAAAGGTTACACTTGTGTGGATGCTATAGAGAAACCTGACTGTCTTAAGGACTCAAAACACAGAAGACTTATTTTCAAAACATGCTATGATTGCAGATATGATATACATATGATATATAAATGCTATACTTCTGATATACATTCTACGTCTAGGCACATGCATATTCTATCAAACTGTTATGTTTCATTCACATTCACATACAGCTACTTTAATGGTCCACAAAACCACTTACAGTCCTCTCCCGAGTAACCAACGACGACATCCGACAACGGGCCATCGCCGAAATCGTTCTTGGCCTGCACCGTGATCTCGTACGCGGTGTACGTTGGCGTGTCCTCCACGATGAACTCGTTCCCGTTGGGGTCGTTCACGGTTTCCGTGGTCCAGTCGGAGTCTGCTTGGCGCCGCTTCCTCGCCTCCGGCTGTTGGCGGTAGCGAACCTCGTACTTCAGGCCGGGGCCATTCTGCTGAAGGCCTGGCAGAGGCTGGAAGGAACACAAACATCCCAAGAACATTTCAAAATACCATCTGAACCTGTCCTTTCTAAATCAGAAAACCAACAAGTCAAATTGGTGTGGGCTCAAGAAACATGTCGGCATAGGACTACAGGTTTTGACCACTCACACCAGGAAGGACCCCTACTCTTTTTGATAAGTGCGGTGGGTTCTTAAACCTGTCTCTCCTCAAACCCGACCTCCATTTAACCTCCTGTTCAAGCAATTCTTACCTCCCAGCTGATGACCATGTTGGTGGGCTCGGTGCCCTCCCCCTTGATGCCACCTGGGACAGAACTTGGAGCTGGAGGATAGAGGAAAAGGAAAATTAGAATAGTGTAAACAAAATCTATTATTGGTAAGATTTAGTATACACCAGAGTTGGGCAATGCCGCATTGTACACAGAATACTAAGTTATATTTACATATATATATATAAGAACAAAACCTTTAAGTTAGCATATGCAGGACACTTTCTAACTAAACCAGATAGCAATTACTCAAGCAGCTGGAAATGATTTTGGAAATGGTCAGACGTTTCAGGTAGTAGCCGGTACCTTTTGACAGTGACACAAAGCAGGTCTGTTAAAGAGCAGCTTTGAATTATGGAGGAGATGAAAACAAATTTTAGATAGTCCAATAGGAAAAGTAACACAAAGTCAAGACAAGGTGAGCAAATGAGTCAATTGGCTCCTGTTGTTTGAGTACAAGAGGTTAAGTTGTCTTGCAGGGGTGGAAGCGCCAGGTCCCAAATGCTGGACAGTTCATTATGTAGGCCTCCTTACGTGTTGAGGGTGGGATTGTACATTTTGTCATGCATTGCCTCCATAAGTTGACTAAACTTATCAAATAACAACTCTATCTCTTACCTGCAGCAGGAGTGGTATACCCTTCTGTGGCGTCGCTGGGTTCGCTCTCCCCGACCTTGTTCCTAGCAGTGACCCTGAACTGGTAGGTCAGCCACGGGTTCAGGTCAAGGTCGGCAGTCAATATGTCCTTGCCATCAATGACCTTCATTTCCTGCCACTCTCCTGAAATACAGAAACAAACTAAGGTCATTCAGGGTCAACTTTCAACAAATCATCTAATGATTCTCTCACAGGCGTTCAAAAGTTTAAGCTTATTAATGAATACTGTAAATGCAGACATGTCTGTGATGGTTTTATGTTTGCGGTTTTCACTGTGACCACTTCACAGTGAACTCAAAACCAACATGAACATTTTTCCATTACAGTATGAGGCTACAGTACTGTAAATGCATTTAAGTTCGCGGGGATTTAATTTCGCGGTAGCGGGAAAAGGGGCTTTTCGCGGTGGATTTAATTTTGCGGTAACACCATAGACTGCAGTCTAAAACTATGATAGAAAAATGTTCGCGGTGGTTTTAAGTTCGCGGTGAAGTGGTCACCGCGAAAAACGCGAACATTAATCCACCGCGAACATTTCTGCATTTACAGTATATGGCGCTACTGCGAACTCTCCCACCCCACCCCCAACTACCTTAAATGCAAGTATATAAGCCATGGAAACGTAAGATGGCACCAAGACTAAATGTGTATAATTAAAATTAAGTAAATGAATAAACTAGGTGCCCCTACGCAAACACATGCATACATGTACGTAACCAGCATCACAAAATCGAACTCATTCAATCTCATACTGATGACAGGACCTACAGTATACAGACAACAATGACCAGACCTGGCATCATCCTGTTCTCTTCATACTGGATGGTGTAGCCCTCGATGGGTGAGTTGTTGTCGCTGCCCACGTTCCAGCTCAGAGTGACGGACGAGTCGGCCTGGTTGGACAGCTGAAGGTTCATTGGAGGCTCCGGAACATCTGTAACAATGACACAGTATTACTTAAAAGATCCTGTTCAGTAAAACTATAATGACCAGGCCCTACCAGTATAAATCCGGATAATGTAAACTATGGACTACAATTTCTACAGTATGCTCAAGACATAGCTGTGCAGATCACATCTCAGGTGGCCTGGCTGGGAAAGTTTACCAAGTAGAAGATACTCTTCAAGTCTATGAATATTTGAAATCTAATTTAAATTTGAAAACAGATAAGAAATTGAAGTATGACTACATATAAATTAGTTAGCTTGAAGAACACCTAGTCCGAATACAACATAATGACAACAATCAGGCCTCGAAATACTTTTTTTAGCCATGTTGCGCAGGCGGCAACCTGAGTCAAAAACCAACTTGCGCCATCAGCATTTCAGGTTGCGCCACTTCTAAGTTGTTACTTTCTCCAAATTAGCTACTTATCATTATCTGTAAAAACAGTTGATTTCAGTTGAAGAAATATAGCACACAAAAAAAGATGCAGGGCAAATTAGCGCACTTTTCTCAATAAACAACATCCATTTATCGATCTTTTGAAAATAAAGACTGCAACAAAAATAATATCTCAAAGAACCGTGAAAAAATCGTGACCTCCGTTGAATAGTGCCGACCGTGCGCCCCTCCCCAGTATAGTCATCGTCACACTAGCTGTTGTTTTTCCCGCATTCCATAGACAGTATTGTCCCAAACAAGCAAAAAAAAACCCTTCAAAATAAGCCTATACATGTACTTATCGGCAAGGACGTTAGGTAGTCGATGAGTTTTCGTATTTACATTGTCAAAGTTTCATGCCTTGCTGGGTGATTTTTCCTGTGAACACAGCATTGGGTCATCAGATATTCCACCAATAGCAGCGCCCAGGCGCGCTACGTCACGCCGAAATGGCCAATGGGGTATGATTCTCGCGATTCACGAGATGTGAGTTAGTGCGAGATTTTGCGCGAGACTTGAAGGTATACAAGTTTAAAATGGCGGCTCTATAGCGGCCGAAATCCGCAAATTTTGAACTTTGAGCGAAGTTTCCAGCGGAAAATTAAGGCTTACCAAAGGCATTTATTCCCAAAACAGGGTGTACATTTTCTGATATCTTTTTAGTAAAGGGCCTGTAACTTAAGGATCGTTTTGTTTACCCAAAAAATCAAGTTGCTCCGTGAGCAACCTGACTTTCTGAACAACTTGCACACAGAGAAAACTACTTGCGCGGAGGGGGTGCGCAAGTGGTTAATTCGAGCCCTGAATAATAGATCTCTATTTCTCTTTATGTATTACATGTACCTACAACAGAGAGGGCAGCCTGTGTCACCTTGTGTGAGGCCTTGTCACAAGTACATGTAGTTTTGGCCTGACATGCGTACACACAGCCAAGTCCAAGCTTATGGTGTTCTTAATCTTGATGCGATCTTTCTTTATTTTCCCTTTATGTAAACCTCTTACCTATAACAGAGAGGGCAGCCTGTGCAGATGCCTCATCACGAGTAGTTCTGGCCAGACAAGTGTAGATAGCCGAGTCAGAGTTGATGGTGTCCTTGATGAGGAGGGTTCCCAGGACCGGCTGCATGATGCGGCTGCCGGGCATGATGGGAATGCCGTTCTTCAGCCAGGTGATGGTGAGCTCGAGGTCGGGGTCCTTGTCGACCGCGCAGACGAACTGCGCCTCGTTTCCGGCCCTGACCTCGAGAGCGATGGGTGGCGTGGCGATGGTGGTCTTTCCTGTACCACAAAGGGAAATATCAAATTACTGTTAGTATGCAGGCTTTTAGCCAGGCATGCATCCAGGTGTCATAAACATTTTTCTTGAAGCAACAGACGCCCTTACACTGGGGAGCAGATCCTCTGAAAAGTATGAAATCCTGATTGACCAGGGATACCACTAGGTCATTTCTACTGTGACCTTTCTGATAGTAATTTTGCCCCTCAAGATACCTTAGAATTCACTATTTTAACTTAAAATTCTTGAAAACTCTGCACCATGTAAGATGAATGCCCCCTGACCCCCTACAATAGCCCCGCCTATATCACTTACTGCGACTCACTAAGAAATTTGGCCCCCCATGATTCAATCCTAGCTAAAAGCCTGATGCTGATTTCACATAATCAAAGAACTCACTCTTGACAGACAGCTCAGCCTGCAGTGGCTCCTCGCCGAACTTGTTGATGGCCATGCACTTGTACTTCCCGTCGTCCTCGGTGCTGACGGTGGTGATGACCAGGGTGCCGTTACTCAGGACCTGGTAACGATCTCCCGCAAGCAGCTCCTCCTTGTACCTGTACGAGTGTAAAGTGTTTATCTAGTTATCTACTGTGTGTCAAGTGTCCATGTGACATCTGTATCTGTATCTATATAGCCAGTATAACCGCCCTTCGGCGCAACACACCATCTTCGCAGGCATGCAGCACGGCAGCAGCTGATTATATTCGTCATCTATATCTATATAGCCAGTATAACCGCCCTTCGGCGCAACACACCAGCTTCGCATGTACAATGTATGTATGCGTTGAGAAATTCTGAGGATGATGAACTTGGGAGTTTGTGCTCAAGGAACCTGGTCATCAGTCGTCAAACCCAGCCACATTGGATAAAGTAAGAATCCAAGAAACAGAAACAGACGTTTTTTGCCAGAGTAATCAAAGAAGCCATTACAACCAAAGCTTTACAACCATTTCCAAACAGAGGATGAGGCCATAGACTTTCTGCAACTTCTGCCCTCAACGAGTCACGTGTGCTACATGATAAATGACATCACAGAAGCATAATGATTGGTTTGTCCATTCCTTCACAAAGACTTGAGTTGACCAGTCAAAATTTGGGTAAGTCCAATTTCTTTTTGGAAATTACAGTTTGACTTTTTTCAGAACATTCTATGCTGTCATTGAGTTCTATCTATGTCAGGGACTTTTGCTTTTATTTAAAATCTGCAATTTAGCAATGCTGAAGCACCGGCTAGCAATGCATGTTGGTACTGCAGCATGGGACAATCTCACCTATCAGAGCCATCAGTGTTGTTGTTTACATCCGAGAGATTGGAAAACTGGTGCCTACCAAGACATCAGCAAACATGAAAATTAGCAGATCAAATTAATGATTAATATGTAAATCGATATTTTGCCAAACGCCTGCTTTTTGCTTGCCACTGCGTCACTGTGACATCATTGCAGTCACTCGTATATCTAGAACAGAAACACGTGGGCTTCCAGAAGGTGTCATAATACATTTGTATCAAGATGGCGGCACCCATTGATGTAAAAAGGTTTAGCTTTTTGCAAACCTGTAATAAATTAGTGAGTGAGTGAGTGTGTGAGTTTATTTAGATCCACAATAAGCCTCATACGAGGCTATTCTTCCGGTGGTCTCCACGTTCATCTTTACACAGTACATTGATACCAGTATTCACACTACAATTTAAAAACATACAGAGACATATAAAGTGACATTAAATAGCAGAAGTAACCTAAGTCCTCATAATCAATAATTACAGTACAATATTTTGCTAATTGTCGCCTGTGCTGTTCCACAACTGTGACATCCTGTACAGAAAGCGCCTTTTCTGAAAGTTGCTTTTAGTGAAATTCTACATGTACATACCACGTGATCTCAGGCTTGGGGGAGCCGAATGACAGGCATATACACAGATATAATACATTTGTATCAAGATGGCGGCACCCATTGGTGTGAATGAATGCTTAATAGGTTTAGCTTTTTGCAAACCCGTAATAAATTGGTGAAATTCTACATGTACATACCACGTGATCTCAGGCTTGGGGGAGCCGAATGACAGGCAGTCGAGCTGAGCGTCCTGGTCCTGGACGTAGGCGTACTTTTTGTTGGCTGCTGTCAGCATGATGGGCGGCAGCTCTGCAGTGGGAAGTAGGGATAGGTGAAAAATCTACAAGGGTAGGTCAAAATTTCTTGTCCCCACTTGGACACAAGAATAGCCTGCTATAACGTTACAATCTCTCACTGTCAAGGGCTTAAAGCGTCTCTATCTCAAGAGCTTACTAATGGCCAAATCAGGCTAAAAACACATTCAAAGAAGACACTCTATATGCCATTCAATCATTAAAATGAGGGTTGCTGATTGGAAGGAAAGAACCTTAACATTTCATATGTGAAAACAAAGGCTTAGGTTACATAAATAGGCCTGGAACAGTGTCGTCTCTAGAAACATCATGATTGAGACCAGCTTTATTCACTAACAGTGAAGCAGTGGTTTCTATTTGATGACCCCAAAATCTAAGAAAGACTCTTACCAACGACGTTGATGTAGGCGTTAGTGATCCTCGTGCCTAGGTTGTTGCGCGCGATGCACTGGTACACGGCGCTATTGTCCTTAACAAGTTCTTGCAGGGACAGTGTTGTGCCGGAAACGCGACGGTTTGCCTGATCTGAAAGTAGCAAGAGGAGAAAGGTTCGTTTTTAGTTTACGTCGTTGGGGGAAGCCAGAGCAAACGCTGCCTGGCGAGAGGACAGAAATTAGCGATGAAGCAGACAGAGGCAGTGAACAATCTAAAAAAAAAATTTATAGTTCTTCATGGAGAGGTCAACTTGACAGAAAATGGTCGCCAATGGAAACAGACCAAAGGTGACGGATTACGTGGTCGACCTTGCAAGCGTTCGAGCAGCTCGTGAAAACGAAAAAAGACAGGACGCCACAGATAGGGTGAAGTTTGCCACAAACGTGAGAGAATACAGCGGTTAACGTGAGACAAGTGATTTTGAAAATGAAGCTTGAACTGATCTGAGGTGAGACACAGAGGAGACAGACATGTTTGCACGATCAGCTTCTTTTTTTTTTTTACGGATCGGATCGAATTTGCTTGCCGATGGAAAAGAATCATAGAAATGAGGTGGAAATCGTTGGAAGGCACGGTTCACAGAAATCAAGACCTCATGCAGGAAAGACACGGCCACATTCCAAGCACGCCCACCTTGGAGTTTTTCCTCAAAGTGATGATCGCGGATCAATCCGTGTTTAGCTATATGATCGACACAAACGGCATCAAAACATCACAAACGTATCCAGTGGGAGGAGAACTTCCTACAATTTTGCTTTTCAACAGCAAGTACGATTTTGACTTCCATACTACGTGTATCAATATCTCTTGAACGCAAAGTCATCATAGAAATTCAGATTTTCCAGCATCAACAAAATCTTTGAAGTAGTCTTGTTCAGTCACAAGAGAAGAACTGCCTAAATTGTATGACTTTAGTAGGTTCTTAGTGTTCCAAAACTGTGCTACTATCAAAGTGCTTTGAAAGGGTTGTGATCTAGAAGTATCACTGCCACAAACTGCCCTGAAAGCACTTCAATGCAGTCATATACGTTGTCATGAAAGCGCTTTCAGCACTGTTTGTGGCGAATCTTCATACCACCGAAGACTACAGAACTTTCTACACACCCATTTCAAACCACTTTTACACCAGCTTCAGAAAAACCTTCAACTACACCAGTACTAAGAAGATGGAGAGAGCAAATATTGATGTCTCTGTCATTCTCTTATTCCTAGTATCATAACTTGACTAGTTACAGCTTTCTACATAACATTACGCTATCATCGACAGAATCGTGTATAACTCATTTTTTTTCTGAAGGATACACTATTCACTGTCTAACACTAGTACTCATTTCTCATATGGAAAGTGATAGATTGAAACAATTGTTAGTACGATGAATGAGTTATGATGTAAGGCTGTGAGAATGAAGCATCTGGTCGGGGGAGAAATATTTATAGCACAGTACTGAAAAAAGGCATGTAAATTCTGCAACTTTGAACCTAAAACTGAGGGCTTTGCCAACGGGTTCAACACCATTGTAAAGCTGACAGTTCTAGATTTTAACAACTTTGCTTCACAAATCAATCTTTGTAGTTACAATGAATGTTTATGTAACAATCTCTTCTTCTAACAACTACACATACACAATATGCAGTCATAAGTCACGGTACAACATATTACTACCGGTATGTACTAATACTATACATCATCACACTACAATACACATTTTGCCAATAGGTGCAACAATGTATTCACTAAGAGTGCTTCTAGCTAGTTCACAGCCAAGCAAAGGAAAATCTGTCTATTGTCCTTGGCGAAGCTGCAAGTTTGTCCACGATGCATCTTAGCTGTAACTATGCTGCTAGAAACAACAACAGCATTTTAGCAATTATATAATATGAGCAAAGAATGCAATGTCTTGTAACGTGCACAGTGAGCAACTAGACTGGCTGGTGAGCTTCATTCCAAATCTCTTAATTCCGACTATCAAAACTGGTGCTTTTACAAACACAAACATCTTTAACTGTGACTTAACAATGCTGATGTTTATTACCAGTTTGTCACAGCATTGACAGCATGCTGGCAGCTCAGAAGACAAAGCTTGAGCTGTTCGTCAGGGTGCAGCATGCAACAATGTGGCTCACATCATGCAAGATGTAACTGTTACAGTCTTTAACCTTTATCCAACAGGTGATCTGACTATGATATGTCAGAATCAGAAATACACATTTTAATATGCAATAGTTGGAGAGATGCTAGCTGTGGCAATTATAATCATGTGGTCAATTTTCATACATGTTTGTTTGTTTGTTTGTGCCTTTTCTAGTCTGGACAAATCTGGAGTCTGCCTCTTTTCATGGGGTCCAAAAAGAGAGGAGGTCAGAGAGCTATAAATAATATCATGTACTCATGTAGATTCTTTAACTACTAAGACTTTGAAGATGAAGAGCATCACCCGAAGATAAAAGTTTAGCGACTGTACAGTTACAGCATCTGGTACACCATTTGGAAGGGCATTTTCCTGCATCCGAGGTATCACACCATTCCATGCTCGGGTAGACCCGGTAACCATGGAAACATGATGCACTGGTAACCATGGCAACAGGATGCAGGAGTAACCATGGCAACAGGAAAAGGACAGACGGTCTTACCTCCAAGAGGTTCTCCGTTGCGCTTCCAGCTAACCTCCGGGGTGGGTGTTCCAGCTGCCTCGCACAGGATGGTGGCATCGTCTCCAGGAGCAAGCATCTGGCCTTCTGGCTCAGTCTTCCAGTATGGTGCGGCTAAACACAAGAAATAAAGTCAGATTTTCATGTTTTCTTTCTAAACAGAAGAAAAAGTCAGATTTTTCTGTTGTCTGGTGTATTCTATCCCAAGAAAAACTCAAAGTCAAAGACTTGTAAGTTTGGACCTACAAGTAGTCTCGTGTTCTCTCACAAGACTAGGTCAATAGTCTTGTGCTTTCTCACGAGACTAGGTCAATCTGTGAACAAGATGTGCTGCAAGACATCCAAAATTTGCAGGTATTTCTCTATGCCTTTCGAAAACCATCTCTGTTTAAAGAATATTGTAGTAACTCTATTCATACGTGACTGATGAGCCTCTTCAACGAAAAACCACTCACCATTGACAGTCACCATGACTTCGTACGTGTCCTTGCCCAGAGAGTTGGAGGCCGTGCACTCGTAGCTCCCCGCATCCCTCTCCACCACCTCCTCGATGATGAGTGAGGTTCCCACCACCCTGGCGCGGGCGGAGGGCAGGCTTCCTCCGGATGTTCTTCTCCATCTAACCTCGGGTGTTGGCCTGATGGAAGGGATACATGTATGTTAAAGGTAACTTATTGTTATAGGTGAAAGCTAATATAAAGGTAGTCACATAGCCTTTTTGAGGCTGTAGGGACAGTGGCCACTGTGTCTAGGGCATGGTGTTAGAAGGCACAAATCATCTCTTTCCTTCCACTGCCATTTATACCTCCTGAAAGTCACTTGGCCTGTTGGAAAGGACAAACCGTTTGTCATATAGGGCAGCTGCAGTGACCATCTCTTTTTACGTACATGTAGCTCTTGGGTTACATATAGTAATGCCTTTTTAAGTAGCTAGTAATAGTGCAATGTGGCTTTGCTAATTTGAAAGCTTGTGCTTTTGGCCAAGTACCCTTAGGTTGTGCCATCATCATACAATTTTGATGCCATAGGACTTTCAAGGAGGCTGTGACATAACCAACCACCGACATGGATCCAAAACAGCATTTTGTGTGCCAAGACAGTTGAGCTTTGCAGGAGATGTAAATTATTGTCTTCCAAAATAGCTGAAGTTAGCGATTGTACGACGATCGCACGACCTAAGTGACCACGTCCTAACTTGTCCAGATGCTGGCATGGTCACTGGTGCTATTTCTTGTACATGTATGATACACACAATAAAATGAAACATCTGTAGAATGGAAACAGTACTCACAGGCCCTCTGTGATGCATCTCAATGTCAGATCCTCCCCCCTGTTCACGGGCGGAAGGTTGATGTCACGCTTCAGAAAGGATGGTGCGCGGGCTCCCCGTGGTGATGCTGGAATACAAAAAAAAGAACTCGTCAAGTTGCAAAACATGAAACATGAATGTTGAACAGTGTCAGCATGGTGGTTAGTCAATGGAAAAGAAAGTTGTTTGTACACAACCAAGTTATTCTATGTATATGTGTAGACACTTAATATTTTGGACCGCATCTGTTAGCAGCAACACATACATGTAGCTGCAGTGCATGATAGAACCTGTCACTATTGCCTCCAGGAAGGTGATAGACGGTGATCGAAAGGTCAGACTTGGCTGTGTACAAAGAACTTTGTCATCCACTGAAATATAATCCTAAAGATCCCTATGAATGATACAGATACACTGAAAACACAGTCAGTCTCAGAGACAGTATTTTATATATTGTGCCCTGCATGCGCCACTAGGGACTATGAACGAAAGAGCACTTATCCAGTACTAACTGTCGCTTATTTTGTATCATGTAATGTTTGCATGTATCTTGATGACTTGTCAAACCTTTAGTAACCTATAACAGGGTCCCACTGACCTGTGTCAACAATCAAGGTTAGCGTGTTGGCGATCCGGATGGTGCCCAGTTTGGAGTACTCCGCTCGGCAGGAGTACTCTCCCGCGTCTCCCTCCTCCACGTTGGCGAAGATGAGGCTGTTCTCGGCATCGATGGAGATCCTCTCGGTCAGGTCGATGGGGTTACTGCCGTCCTTGGTCCAGTAGATGGTGGGCGGCGGGATAGCCTCTCCGAGGATAGAGAGGCACTTCAGGACGTGCTGGGCGCCGACGGGGACGGTAATCTCCCGATCTTCCGCAAACGCGAACAGCGGAGACGCTGGAATAAGAATGTTGAGAGACATCATAAGACAAAGACCTATTATAATTCTATGAATAGCCTCCCCAAGGATAGAGAGGCACTTCAGGACGTGCTGGGCGCCGACGGGGACGGTAATCTCCCGGTCTTCCGCAAACGCGAACAGAGGAGAAGCTGGAATGAGAGCGTTGAGATATAAGTTAAGACAGAGAAACTGAAAAACGAAAGATGGAGACCTCCCCGAGGATAGAGAGGCACTTCAGGACGTGCTGGGTGCCGACGGGGACGGTGATCTCTCAGTCCTCCGCAAACGCGAACAGCGGAGAAGCTGGAATGAGAGACTTGAAAGACATCTTCAGATGGAGACCTGATCATCATTACATCTTGTCGCCGAGACCTGATATCATCCTATAAATATGCAACTAACAACTATAAAAAACTGTCGCTCTGTCCTCTGTTGTCACAAAGGTATCAATTATTAAGTCATTTATTCAGCCTATAAATGGGTGAAATACAACTGAAGCTTAAGTTTTATACAGTTCAATCTGTTATATCAGCCTAGAACTGAAAAAGAAACACACAAACTCACACTCACTATGATCCAGTTTATCGTCTGCTGTTAGGTGTGCTTGCACATAGATGCAGAGGCTTGATGGCAGCCTATAGCTCTAAGTCAGTTTGAGACACCATAAACACACATAATGAAAGTACGTAAAATGAGTGCTGTACATGCATACCTGTGATGATGACCTCGATCTCATTGGTGACAGCCGTTCCCCTGTGGTTGGCGGCCCTGCACTGGTACTTTCCCTCGTAGCTCTTGTCAGGGTTGTCTCCGTCCAGTTCGATGGTGATGGTGCCGGAGTTGGGCGCCGCCGACCAGGAGATGCTTGGGTCGCTATCCACGTCTAGTTCTCGTCCATTCTTCAACCAACTATACCTGCACGGCAATGAGCAACAAAGCTTAAAACTCAGCCCTCTGGATTAAGAAAAAAAGGCATGCAGTTCTGTTGGAGATGCTAGGGGGCATAAGAACTAATCCTTTGTTTTGCTGCATATACCGAAGAAAGATCACTACTGTACAAAGTGGTTCATTACGACAGGCTTTTCACTTCAGCCCACATGATCTCTCTCTCTGTCTCTCTCTCCCTCACACACACACACACACACACACACACACACACACACACATACACACAAACACACACACACACACACACACACTCACTCACACACACTCACACATACACACACACACACACACACACACACACACTCACACATACACACACATATACACACTCACACATACACACACATACACACACACACACACACACACACACACATACATGCACACACACAATATGATGATGAGAACACAATCATCTTTGAGAAAGAAGGACAGTACAAAGACACAGGTACTCAGCGATCATCAGCTATCCCTTACCTTATTTCAGGGCTGCCGGTTGCTTCACAGTCTATGACGATGAGTTCTCTAGGATCTACTATGTGTTGAGTGGGCGCCTGTTTGGTTATGACTGGTGGCATTGGAACTGTCAAAGCAATAAAGAAAATTAGTACATTGCTGAAGTCATAGAAAGTTGCACTTTGCTGGATGTTGAGAGGCGCAATTTTTATAATAGGAAATGAGATGCAGCTTGAAGTCCATGAATGTCAGGATTCTCGTTTATCCTTTGATTCTTTTGTCATAGAAAATTGATACTTTCTTAAGTTAAAGGGCCAATTTTTGGTGATTCAGCTTTATTCTTTCGTGCTACTTTTTCAAGATTTTTGTGATTGAGAAAACAGTAAAAAAAACTGGTAAACATCTAAAATAATGACATTTTTCCAATTCAATAATACCTTGGCCAGATAGACATAGAGACCACAAAAAGGTAGAAAAGGAAGATAGAATAACTCATTGCAACAATCATTGATCATTTCTTTTTATTTGAGTATTCGTGAGTAAAGCCGGAGATCCAGAAAGAAACACCTTCACACCCAGAGAGGAGGAAACTGATATAATACAAATTTGGTACCATGTTTTCTGATACGGTGTTTATAATGTCTCAGATGACTCAAATGTCCAAGCAAAAATCTGCCCTCTCCAAAATAAAGTGACGTGACATTTTGCCGTAGCCCTGCAATCAAAGAACTCAAATTTCATTTGCAAAACGAGAATTTTAGCATAAAACAATTAATTGTGATACATACCTTTCCTTTATAAGGTTACCAAAAACTAAACAGAACAGAACTTAATCTTTGAGTACTATCAAACCTACATGCCTTAAACAAAATTAAAATGTTATACCTTTCCTTCCACTTGGTATTCCAATCAATCATTACAAAAAAAGTTCACATTCTTACAATCATTTTTGTAAGTAAACATACAATGTACATTTGTACATCCAAATACGAGATAAGAAATGTTCTTTTAGGCCAATAGCTCAAAGGCTAGCTGAGTTCCGGCAAAAGAAAGTTTCTAAAATCATCCTATACCGGGCAAGTCTTGTAGCAGACATTTAATAATTGTGTTGGAATACCTTGTGTACTTGTTTACAAGTTTTACAAAATACTAGTACATCACATGATATATTGTAACTGCACAAGTGGCATTGCTACACAAAGCATGTACACGCTTGGGAGCAGAAGCCACAATAAAAACTTATAAATAAAAACACTGTACCAAACAACAACAACAACAACAGCTGCAAACTTGTGAGAAAAAGAGAAAAGACTGTTCGAAAGCTACCCACCATCCACTCCGACTGAAGTTCCGACAAGTTACGCGACAAGGCGTGAGAAGGAGGGAGGGGAGAAGGTAACGGAAAACGAAAGGAGGACAAAACGGAGGGGCGGAAACAGAACCGGGGAGGGAGAAAAGAACATTGTGATGAGAAAGTCAAGGTCATGTAATTTCACACAAGAAAATGGTGGCAGCTTATACTATAATTGCCACATAAGAAGCATGTTCACTAGGGGTGGGTACCGTTACGGTGTACTGGTACAAAAACTTTTTTTTCTTATTGGATTGGTCCGGAAAAAAACGGACCTGAAAAAATGCGGTGGACCGGATGTTGGACCTTTTGGAGCATTCACACGTTTTGGGGCTTACTGGTCGAAGAAAATAACAAGAGCAAAGCAAAGTAGAGTCTATAGTCATTCCTACCAAGTTTGCAGTCAATCGGACAGGGGCAGTTAGCATTGTAGGATCTTTTCAAAACGCCAGTGGGATCAAATTCTCAGCACAACAGATTTCTTTATAGCAAAATGGACCATCGTCCATGGCAAGTTTTCACATATTCAATCAGGCCTGTGCCTGATCCTCTGGACCTGAACCGGACCTGGACCTGAAATTTCTGTACCGGTACCCACCTCTAATGTTCACTATACTGTGCATATACAAGTGCACTTAAGGATGAAATGGTTACAAACACATCATACATTACATAACTGTGATCAAAACATGCACAAAACATTTTGCTCTGCATCTCTTTTAACTTAAGGAGCACACAATGATCAAC
This sequence comes from Branchiostoma floridae, assembly GCF_000003815.2. NCBI lineage: Eukaryota > Metazoa > Chordata > Leptocardii > Amphioxiformes > Branchiostomatidae > Branchiostoma > Branchiostoma floridae. The sequence goes on along the minus strand of NC_049983.1, from coordinate 22,582,341 downwards.
ACAATGGAAGAGCTAAGAAACATCTACTGCTACATGTATCAGAAAAGGAATTCTGGAGAAATCCTGAAAAGAGAGGCTTGGGTAGATGCCAAAGCAATGGCATTGGTGGGTTAACGTATACACACTTTGTACTGTACATGTACAGTACCAACAAAATGCCATGATGTCATGAAAATTCTTCATTAATCCTTCCAATTCATTTCAAAATAACTTAGATGGACGAGTTGATTTTCCTTGGATATTTCTGTCCTGGCTGACTGATCAAGACTTCTGTCCAGCATACTTTTAGATTCGTTTTTGTATCCGGAAAAGGAATTTCAGTCATGCTTATCTTTTAAATTGTTACCATCAAACTGAACATTCAAAAACAGGTGGTAAGGACAACACTGCCTTTTTCCTTTCATGTTACAAATGTTCAATTTTTTAAAAGAACAAGTTTGCAGTCCATCTAAAGGAAGTATCTCACTGCACTTGGGGCACTGGTGCGGCACTGTGGGGTTCGTTCACTGCGGCACTGTTGTGTTATTTTCCCAGATTCTTTATAATTTATATATTGCATAATACATAAAAGTATGACTTTGAAGACAACAAAATAAACAAAGTGTAAGAAAATTCATTCTTCATCTCTGCAATTTGTTGAGTAATCTTTTGAACCCCGCAGTGCCACACCGGTCTGTGCCCCAAGTGCAGTGAGATACCACAAATGACTGGAAGGATAAATGTTTCTACTATGGCTACTACATGGGTGGTTAAACAATGCAGCAAGCACAGTACATGCTTGTAGCACAGAGTGAGACAACCACACACTCAAGATGCAGTCAGCAGGTCTGAACCATTCTGGCAAGGAGTCAAATTCTTCCAGCATGACATCAGTAGAAGCCAGAAACTCTTTCCCTGGCAACGATTTTACATGCTTCGTCTCCTGTTAAGTTAATCCGACCTACAGGCATCGTTCAGGCCTTTTGAAATTGGAAACAAGAATAAGGAAAATGAAAGCTAAAATGATCACCATCCTCCCAGCTGATTTCCCCAACTCCTTTCACTGAAATGAACAACAGAATTTCATCACTTGTTGATCTGAAGAATTGGTCAATTTAGGGTCTTCATCTACAGTTTATAGAGTCATGATCACTATCTACAGTTTTACAGGTCTCCTCTCTAAGCTTTGCAGTATATGTGGAAATGGACTTGTCTCAAGCAAAACTTTGCCCCATTCTTCTTCAAACGTGCTTATAGCTTATTCTTGACATTTTTTTCTGTTGCAGTTACATAAGAGGCCTGGTCTCATTGGCCCTGAATAGTGGGAAAGTTATTGACTTGAAACTTCAAGTTGGTCTACTCAAATTGACACTCACTATCCGAATCAATGTCTGATTTTCAAAGATCATGTGCGCTTGCATATTGGATGTAAGCTTCGATCTGTCCAGCTGGTCTAGTCACTTATAACCCCCATTTCTTAGGTTGTAACCACTACAATTGCAAGGTGAGATTTCTGTATGCAAGGTATTCTCTACTCTGTAACTGACTCTGTGGCAAACCGTTGGTTTCCTGCTTTTCTCATCATCATCATCTGGTGAACTAAAATCATGATCTTCTCTTCTGAAATAATTTCATCAGGTTGGCAGGATATATGACATTGGAGAAATCAACTTTAAGTTAGTAATATAGAAGCGATAAGCAGCACTCCAGTCTCTGAGGAAGATGGCATCGAAATGTAAGCAAGTAATTATAAGAATCACTGGTTGAGAAGAAGATTTCTCGAATATGTAATATCTTCTTCTTATGTCATCCTAAGCTGAGCAGAAGTGAAGCATTATGATTTATCAAGGAACTAGCTGTGCAATGCAGCTTTGATACAGCCAGCATTTTTAGAAAGCAACATCAAGAAACAATAGCGAGAATTGAAGAAATGAAGCGAGTACTTACTGTCTGGTGGAAGGTTTGTTAAACTCCATTCTTCGGAGCGAACTGATGAACAAAAGCAGAAAATCACCACTACTAGTAGCTGCCGAATGGACCAGTCCATTTTTGTTGGTTCTAGCTATCCCTGGGTGATGCGAAGTTTGCTATTACACCTGGAAATACAACAGAAAAACACATTGACGGTTAGCACAGCAATGTACACTTGGACTCAAATGTTATGCTAAAATTACAAGACAGACGGCAAAATTCATCAGTGACAAATAAAGAAAAGGAACAGAAAATCGGCTAACTGATTGTACATTGAATTACTACGAACATTCTATGCAGGCTGAAACCAATATTTCACATAAAGACACACATCGAAGAGACACATGAAAATGCAGCTGCATTATAACATTGAATTGTTATGTATAATCTACATTGGCTTTGGAGAGGGAAAATTGCATAGCGAAGGTAATAATCAAGATAAAAAGAAACACATTGAATACATCTCTGACTATAGCATGGCCATAATTATCACAGCAGCAGTCCACAGGTCTCACCCAGTGACCCCAAATTGAAATGATACCCATGCCTCTCTTATAACAATCCATCCATGTTCCATTCCCTAATCAACAAAGGCAGACGTCACTGACAATTGCTCAAGATTGAACCTCTCTCCATGGTTCAGAGCGCCACAAAAAAGACTCTTGTACGCAGGGTGTCCGTTCTATGGCTCATTATAGCACGACCTTTCCCCTTTGCCCCAATGAAATACGAATCGCGCCCTGCCCAGCATCTTTTATGTTCCTGAGAATTGATTGCAATACGCATCAAATACATGTAACTGTACCATTCTACAGGGTTTATGAATTATGAATGAAAAGGCAACAGAAATATTAAGCAAAGCATGGATTGCATCCCTATTTTCTATTAGTAATACAAGCACTGAGGTTCTGAATTTGTAAATTAAATACTCTTCTACTAGCATGTCTTAATTTCATTATAACCATGTATGTAGGCCAATTACATGCAAAAGTGTGACCATATTATCCGAGCCTGATGCCGTGTTACTGGCAATATTGTAATGTAAACTGCATGGCGTGCATCCCTATTTTCTAATACAAGCACTGAGGTCCTCAATTTGTAAATTAAATACTCTCCTTCTAGCATGTCTTAATTCCATTACAACCGTAATATGTAGGCCAATTACATGCTAAAGTGTGACCATACATTGTATTATCCGAGCCTGATGCTGTGGCACTGGCAATATTGTAATGTAAACGGCATGGCGTGCCCTACATCTTGTTTTAGAATAATTCATCAACATGTTGTAACCAATATACATCGTAGAAATAGCTCAGAGGTGGCTAACAACTCCCATGGTTTGTGTTTTGTAAAAAAAAATATCTTACCTTCAATTATACCCGATACAATATTTCTGCATTAACATTCTCCTTCCCCTTGAAAATTACAGTAACTGTTGTACGAGAGATACAAGCTTTCCTGCAGGACGCATTTTAGCAGTTGTTTGCAAGCTGAACGGCTGCCAAATATGTCCTGAGGTCCCCCTGAAGGTCAGGCCATGTGGGAAGGGGCTGGGTGCCTTGTGGAAACACCAACCACCCAGTCAGCTATACATGTCAAACTCACCCACCCTCTAACACTCACCCAGACTAGCCTCCACCAGGCCTTCCTACAGGGGTGCCGGAATTGTAGAATTCGGCAAAAAAATGGCCAGAGGAGTCAGTCCACACTTAGAGTTAGATTCATGTTTCAGCTCCAGAGAAACATGAACTCCTCTGGTAGCAAAACTCCCCTAGCAAATTTTTCTCCCTATAGTATCCAGCATAGTCAGTCTTGTAGAGACTACACCCAGACAGACACACAAGCTGGAAATCTTCCCTACAACTCGATGTAATGACTTTCACAACAATTTACGCACCAGGTTTGATCAGCATGTGTTAGAACAAGCCATCCTTAGGAGCAGCATAGCAATACAGGGTGCCCAGCCCTTTAGAATATAAAATTACCCAACCTCCAACACTCACCCCTAGACAGACACACAAGCTGGAAATCCTCCCTACAACTGGATGTAACGAACGACTTTCACAACAATTTACGCACCGGTCCTGGACGTTTGATCAGCATATGTTAGAACGAGCCAGCCTTAGTAACAGCATATATAGCAATATAGGGTACCCAGCCCTTTAGAATATAAACTCACCCACCCTCCAACACTCACCCAGACTAACAAAAAAGCTGGAAATCTTCCCTACAACTGGATGTAATGACTTTCACAACAATTTACGCACCGATCGTGGACGTTTGATCAGCATGTGTTAGAACGAGCCAGCCTTAGGAACAGCATAGCAATACAGGGTGCCCAGCCCTTTAGAATATAAACTCACCCACCCTCCAACACTCACCCCTAGACAGACACACAAGCTGGAAATCTTCCCTTCAACTGGAGGTAACGAACGACTTTCAGAACAATTTACGCACCGATCATCCTGGACGATTGATCAGCATGTGTTAGAATGAGCCAGCCTAAGGAACAGCATAGCAATGTAGCGTGGCGTTGCCCAGCCCTTTAGAATGTGACCGGCATGGCAATTTTTTATGTCCAGGTCTCTCCCGGTACGACAACTGTATTTAGTGAATCACTGAATAGAAAGTGAGGGTTGGTGGCATTTCCAGTGAGGGTGGCATTTCCGTTCAGCAGTCTCGTCTGCATTAAGCTTTCTTTTGTTTGTCCGAGGAGAGGACATACATTGGCTTTCTGACCTTTGTACAAAATTAAAACCTTACTCAGAAGCGGCCAGGATATGTGTAATTAAAAGAAAATATCAGCGAGCCACACCTGCGACAATGCGAGGGCTCGGTACAGAATACTGAATAGGGGTGCGACTAAGTGTGGGATCAAGCCAGCCATGATTTGAATAATGCTGTTATCTACAGAAGCCCTGCTCTGGGATTACACCAAGGGCAATCAGCCATTTTGCCTGTTCACACATATACATCAAGATTAATCTTTGAAGCATAAAACATACTAAGTTTTATAAATGTTTACAGCAAGAAGCACAGTGTCCTTGAGACAGAAAACTTAATGAGAAAATTGCCTTCAATTCAATTGACTCTTTCAAAAAGAAAACAAAAACATGAAGCACAATACACTAATCTTGTAACATGATTACATGTACACTATGGTTTAAACAATCAGGAATCTATAGGCCTATACAAAAACATGCACACAAGTTTAACAACAATGCACCAAAACTGAAGAAATGCCCGAGTTTCTGACATTTGTGTTGGTTATGTCGTCTGGTTCATTCTGAGAATGTCATCTATTGGCAAAATGCACAATATGCTAATAATGAATAATGTATACCTTATCTGTTTAAAATCATGGCTACAGTGTTTGTACCTTAATCAATGATGCGCTGAAAGCTATGCCACCAACAGAAAAATCCCTGTGCCATTGACTTTGTGTTCAAGCGTGAAGTCAACTGTACCCTCATGTTTTAAGCAAAAAAGCAATACGTCTAAAATACCTTATCCTTTATATAGCTATAGTATCTAGCATCATCTAAACAATCATGAATGATCAAAACCTTTACCAGCAGTGCACTGAAGGTTGTGCCACCACCATGAAATTCCCTGAGACACCAACATTCGCCTTGAACGCAAGGTCCGGAAGTGTTTAGCTACCTGTCCGGAAGTAAAGGGTCCCCGCGCAGGTGACAGGGCATGCCCTGCACAGGTAACAACAATAGCCCTGGGCTACACAGACTGCTACAATTAACTCCTTTTCGGGTATTTACATGAGAAGAGATGCGCATGTAACCAGAACAATTGGTGGGTTTAGGAAAACAAACAAAAGAGCAGTTGCAAAATGTAAGTGTGCCTTTAACAACTTTTGAGCTCAAACTGAGGGACCTGCTGTAAACAAATGACATGTTTAATTGTACTTCTGTAACCTACATGTAGTTAGTTCATTCTAAAGGGTAAAATGTAGGCCAACCTCAGGTGGAGTATGACTACTTTTTCTTAGCTTATCTCTTTTTTTTACTTTGAAGTACAAAAATGAGCAATACTGACTTAAGGGAATAAGTATAAGAAGACCCTTGAAGGCATAAAAAAAGCACAAAAAAAGTAAACATGTAAAAAAAAAAAGAATGCAAAAAATATTGCCAAGCATTGGCTAGCTAAAGAAACTTGACAGGAAAAAAATAGACCAAAAAATGAGACAAATCACTTTAATCCTCCAAGGTCCCAGGTGTCACATAAATTTCCATACTACATGTAGTCTACAATTAGATGTCCAAAATAGCCCAAGCCAATCTTATTAGTCCTAAAACTAAAAGGGTTGTCAAAATCAGCACAAACGTTTTTTTACACTCTGCCTGCAATCCTTATCAACATGCATCAACTTGTAAGACAAGAACCACAAAAGTTTTCAAGGTCGCCCATAATTCTGTGACTGCGTTCCCACGCTAATGTAGACAACACAAACTGCTCAGTTCAAGTTTCTTATCATGACTGCCCGTAATTTGCCACTGGCCTTTCCCATTCACACAGGTGGTGGGATCAAAATATTTTTTCTGCATACAGGTAACATTTGAAAGCATACAAACAAGTTCTGCTGCAGTACCATAAGATGCCACCAGGAGGCCCATTATCAAACTTGACCTCAACTAGTCTCCCCCAAAGCTACCTAACCACCAAATACCATCAACATCCATCTCAATTTATATTGTTTACAACCACAACCACGCCATCATAGCAAAATCTAAAACATGACCTTTTGGCAGAGGTAACGTTAATTACCTTGATATAACAAATCTTAGGTCTACCTACTCAATTCTCTTTCCCTTCTAAATTGCGACAAAAAGCAATGGTATGACAATATTCCTGGCTAAAAGAAGTTCATGGCCTTGATTTTCTTCTTACCTAGGTGCAAGAACTTAATTTTTCTTGTTATCTGATGGTGCATCTATCTCTATATGCGCTGCACCTCCCATTGTAAATACATTTCCATTGATTTTCCTTGGTTATGAAGTTAGATCCAACTTCTTTCAAGACACAAGACATTACGCAAAATGACCTTTCTGTGTCTTGAGTCCAAAAGACAGGAACTGACCCTTATAAGAAGGTTTAAGGTTGAGACTTATTGCTTTCTCACAGCTTCCTGTGACATGCCTTGCCCATATCTTGGGTTGGTGTCTCCAGGTCCCACATTTTTGCTCCAGTATGAGAGTAAACTGAGGCATTGCTGCAGGGGTATGTAGGGCAGGCAGGGAACCAGAGTGCAGCCTGACAGACATGGTTACAAGGTCTCACTTCACCTAAGGCCACACAAATGAATTCTTTTGGTTCTAAGACAATTAAAAGCAAAATCTTAAAAAGTCAGGATAACCAAGTTAAAAACAGAGGGCTGGCAGGAAAGCTTGAATCTGACTGTATTCACTGCTTGAAACAAATTACATCTGTCTGTATCTGTATCTATATTATAGCCGGTATAACCGCCCTTCAGCGTAACACACCAGCATCTGTAAGGTCTAACCAAAATTACTTTTACCTGGAGAAAAGCAAAAAATTAAGAAGTACAGCTTGCATACACAATACACATGGCTACCAAACACCCTTCCCTAAATGACCATCAAGTGCAAAATGTTCATAAAAATATGCAATTTGTTGGTGGGCAACTTCGCCATTGAAATATTCAGCACTTCCAGCAAAGTTCATCACTTTGAGTTCATCATGGAAAAGAGAAATAAAATATTTGCAGGTGCACTTCCTTTGAGAGCAAACATGGGTGCCTTTTAAAGGAATGAACCTTCCTTAAAATTTGATGAAAGCCATCACTGTGAGGACTCTCCAGGGTAATAGAACAGGAAGTAAGAACCTAACAAGTTGACATATCCTCCTCCCAACAGCATGGCACACTGCCAATCTTAGGGCTCAAACAAAGGTGGTCTTCACTGACTCAGGAGTTCCCTGTAGATTCTGGACCAATGGGGTTGATATGGTTGACCTTTTCTACTACCTTACCAGGCTGAAACTAGTATAAGAAATTTGTACACATGCAAGGGTCGGAAGTTGTACCTTTCTAGCCAAGGTTGGAAACTGCACCACGGCACCCAACAAATTTCTGGTACATCAAACATCAAAAGCCAACCTGTTCCTCTACAAAATATTACTGTGTCACTGACTCACTGTATTAGTTATACTTATACAAGAGGGTTAGAGTCAGGGGATGCATGAATGTTGCTACCAGAAATATAGCTGGACAAAAAGTATGTCAATGAGTCATGATTCCGGAAAAGTATACTCATCTGATAATGTATTGAATGAGTGCGTGCCAGCATACATTTTCTATCCAGAAAGTGACCCATCTCAATATACATAGTTTCAGATCTATGATTATGAATATAAGTATGTCTAAAGGCCAAGGACCAATTCAAGCAATTTCCTGTTAGTACAATCATCAGAGCCACGCCCCCTCATCTCAAATGATCTTGCCCGACATCTTCCCTCCGTCTCATCAACAAACAACTTCTTAACTTTTGTTGATGTTTCAGAGGCTTGAGAATGTCTGGATTCTACTCAGCAATAGTCTAAATATTGCCCACCTCCCAATGGGGATCTAAGGGAAGGGCAGGAATTCAGACAGGCTTATAGGAGCATTCAGCACAGATGTCTACATCAATTAGCTTCTATCATCTAAGAAAATGGTCCCAATTGCTTTTAGTTACCTCTGTAAAAATAGAGGTTTTGCAATTGGTTTGTTTGTTTGTTTGTTTGTTTGTTATCACTACCATAATCTGCCACAAATTCAACATTATTCATAAGGAAAATGTGATGTGTTTAATTTCACCTATCTCTGAGCTGAATTTCAGTTACACAACCCATACAGAAAACACTTTGGGGTCAATTTGCTTAACCGTACCTAATTGCCAAATTGGGCCCTTAATGAAAGTTTATGTGCCCTTAAAAAACTTAATAACGCAAACCGGGTCACATACAATTTTTCCCTATCCAGGACAGACCAATTAAATTACTTCAAAAATACACACCCTTAATGTCTTTAAAGTTTTGATAATTAAGTTTCAGCGAAATCAATATGCATCAGCCTATTTGATCTAGATACTTTCAAGCAAGCGAAAAAAGATTATTTTGAAACAGACTGTATGTTGTGTGATTATAGCAAGTAATATCATATTGATATAGGACCATAATTTGAGAAAGCGGGTGCAGCCAGATAGCAAAAGGGGAACTGTAATTTTGCTAGTTCACCTTTATCCGCTGGGTAACCTATATCCATTGCTTTTAAAAACAGAGCATTTGGGGATATCATGTCGATGGACGTTGTTTTCAAATTGCAATATTCTCAGTACATTGCAGTTTAAACTACCACCTGTTGGCCTGATGTGCCTAAATACACTGTTTTGAAAAACAATGGATATAGGTTACCCCACATGCAGATAAAGGTGAACTAGCATTACCCTTGTTGCTTGTTCCAAGGACGTTATATCACATGTGATAACGTCCTTGCTTGTTCAAAAGAACCCCTGCCTTTGATGTAAGTTGCAACAAAACAGTCCATATCAGGCTATTTGATCTACACTATCAGTCTACAGCTTGTACATGTTATTACTCCTGACATGTTTAATCTAACATACATGCATGCATGCAATCTCATTAAGGGCCAGACATAATGGAAAACAAATCTCTCATTACGGAATTCCTAACATATCCTAAGGCAATAAAATACCCTCTTAACTGGCAGTCTACATTTCGCTTTCTGAATGATGCTGTAGATGACTTCCCTTTTAGCTCACCTAAATGTTAGCAATAATTGAATCACACAATTTGGGACAACTTTTTTCAGCCCTTATTTCCAGGACAAGCTGTTTCCAAATGTGTCTTTGCCATGATAACTCTAGCAAATCAAAACTGTTGAATTGAGTAAAAATACATTATCTAGCCCAAAATAAAAAGAGCTTCAATAAAGCATTTTCATTTTCATGTTAGTAACTTTTTTATCCTACCCATCACTCAATAATTATTCATCTGCACCAACTACGTAATAAATATACTTTCTCACACCAGCTGTGTCCATATATGTCTTTACCAGGATGAAGTTTGGTGATTCAAAGCAAAATTGCTGAATCAAAGAAAAATACATCACCGAGGCACGCAGTCCAGCAATGCTAATTGTACAGTTCATATAGGAAATCGTAAGACTGATCGCTGTGAGATGCAGTAATCACACATGTTATCAGACATGTCCTGTAGACACACCCCTCTGCAAGATTACAGGTTTTTATATCGTTGACATCCATCACGTTTATTAGTCTCTGGTCATAACCAGTTGGAGGAGCGTAATCTGTGATAGGGCTTGAAATACTTTTTTCTGCAAACCTTCACTGGTGCAGGTAACATTGAAAATTACCTGCACCAGACAAATTTTACCTGCACCACTCTGAATTTAGGAAGTATGGATCATACTAAAATTGTTCAGGAACCATTGCAATTTTTTCCTTATAATATACTTTAAGGCTGGTTACAGTCAATGCAGCTAATAACAAACCATAATGTATAATCCATGTATAAAACCCAGTACATGATCCAGTGCAGGTGAGGTGCAGGTACAAATCAGAAATACCTGCACAGCTCCAATTTTACCTGCAATAACCTGCATATACACAAATGTATATGCAGTTGGTATTTTGAGCCCTGTTTATTAGTCTCTCCCCATAACCAGTTGGAGAAGCGTAATCTGTTAAGAATGTTCATGTCTGAAGGACTGGAGGGGACCCATTCAGATCACGTTTCTGTTGCCTAAAACGATGGCAGGAAGTCAGATCATATTTCTGGCTTTACAGAGACCCTTTTCAGGGCATCACACATGAAAGGAAATCTATATTCGCTGCAAATTTCAAAGACAGCTCATAGAATAATTTTTTCTGTAGTGTGTCAATATCCTCCCTAATAAATGCTATGTCATCAATCATGTAAAAGATTTTCTTCAGATACAATTCAATTTCTACAACTGGATAAAAATGGCTTATATTCTAGTGACGCCGAAGAAGAGTGATGGATGTCATTCGAAACGTATGGAAGTAAATCTCCATTTTTATCCAGTTGTAGAGATTGAATTATATTTTGATATTGTTTACCTGGATGTCTAACCTTCATAAATGTATGTATAAGATTGTGCACCTAAATTTAACTTGATAACATATGTTGACTTGAATGTACTGTCCTGTATCATCAAACTTACAATTTAGTCAGTAGTAGTCGCAACAAGTTTGCTCTAATAATCAATTCTTCACCGGCCAATAATGAGGGTCAGCATGGGGGGTCCCGACAACGATTTACGCTGAATTCAGAAGAACCCTCTACGTATTACGCTAAATCAAGGAGGGCAATTACGCTGAAGTTGGGCGCCTCGCTACGATTTACGTTGATAAGATGGTTTTCCCTACGAATTACGGGAAATAAAATAGGCTGCCTACGCCTTACGTAAAAGAGCATGCAGACCCTCAATAATAACAACATGACACACCAGTAGAGGTCGCATTACCTTTCAAGCAATTCTCTAGATACAGTTAACATGACATCATCACAAGTATCAAATTTCAGAATGATATTTTTATGACTAAAACAAGAACCTCACCCATTTGTGTTGTGATATACCGGATATACCAAAACGGATAAAATTCCTGGACCCCTTTTTGGCCATTACCATATAACTATTAATAAAACAATGAAGACTTTATCACGATTTATCCTGAGTATCTTGTTCAAAACATATCGGCTGGTCTCCTTGTACAGCAATAAACTTGACCCCTGACCCGATGGTGTTAAGTGCAGATCAGAACTATTTCCTGTACTTCCTCTATTTGATTCCGTCCCATCAAGAGTACAAATAAAATGCACAGTAGGACACACAGGAAGATAAGCCTTTTCTTATGAGGCTCATTGTGGATCTGAATAAACTCAAACTCAAAACTATTCTCCAAGCAGACGTTGGGTTGCAGAGATAGTACTAGTGGTCAGGATTTTTACGAGGGAAGCGAGCCAGTAAAAATCTTGACCACTAGTACTATCTCCACAACCCAACCTCTGCTTGGAGAATAGGACAAGACAAACAGTTGACAAAGGAATATTTACAATATTCACCAAATGATGATTATGATTTTCGATTAAAAATGGCTAGCTATAACAGGCCCATAATCAGACTGTCCTTGATTTTACTGATACAAAAAGTACCTACCCACACATCAAATAACCATCAAAATACCTCCAGATCTTCTTGAGCTGTACTGTCAACAAATACACAAAAATATACACATACAAATGGTGCTAAAATCATAACCATCTTGCCGAAGGTGAGAAAAAATTATCTTCAGTGAAATAGGTCAGACGTCTGACCACTCAAATATTGGAAACAGAAGATGTCTCTCCCAAACACAGATAAACATACTAAGACACATATCAGGGCAAATGTTTTAAGAACAGTAATAGTATTAGTACACGTAACGCTAGTTCACCTTTATCTGCAGGGTAACCTATATTTGTTGCACTTACCAACACGGTATTAATGGATATCAACTGGACGGAAGGTGGTTTCAAGTTGTAATACGTTCAAAAGATTGTAGATTGAAACTACCATCCGTCTACTTGATATCCCTATAAACCCATATTTCTGGAAGCAACGGATATAGGTTACCCCACTGATAAAGGTGAACTAGTGTTAGTAACTTTCTACACACAAAGTCTATCCTGCAATCCAACTTTTCAATTCTTTGTACATTACCTTATCCCTTAGTGGGTCCCCCACCAGACAGACAGTTGGATATGTGTAGGCACTATTATTAGACCATGACACTGGAGAGGTGGAGGTTAAGTGAGGTCCAAAAGGTCAACCCAAAATGAAAGTCATGGCAGACAAGTGAACTATCTCTGTTACATGTACCTATAGTCCCATAAAACTTTAATAATACAAATTTGCAAGTAATGCAACGCCAAGTTTACTTTTTTTGTTCTCAAATCTTTAACAAAATGTTGAATTGAAAATCAACACGAAGACAGAGTCTGGGTGTAAAATATGTACCTAAAGGTATAAACAGTTTCAGAGTAAAAACACTACTTCAGGGCTGTCTCAGGGACCCATCCACCATCCAACATGGGACAGAAATTCTGTTGAAAAAAATTCTTCTAGTCTGTCAAAACAAAATATCTGTGATGATCTATGAAATTGATGAAAATGCATTTTATTCATAACTAACAAAGAAAACAGACAACTTAATGAGTGATAATATGGGTACAGAAAAATTAAATTGGAGATAGCCCCGTACTAAGTCATGATCAGACTTAAGTTTATCTCTCAGCCCTCTATTTTCATTTTTACCCAGTACATGCCTTAGTAACCCCTGCATCATCAGGGACTCCAGCAGCCTCAGTATAATCAAACAACAGATAGTGACTGAGTGAAATAGTTACTCTTACCTTGTCCCTGCCGACTCTCCCCATAACCAAAACAAAGATGCCCACCAGGTGCCAATTAGTGGCTGTCTTAGGAAGCTGCAGGTTAAAATGTCAGAGCACGGAAGAAACAAACTGGCGTGGCCTCAGTAGAGAAAAGGTTATCATAACATCTCCCTGGCCTTGAACTTCGGCAGCTACCTTCTGTAATCTCTGTGGCCTGTCAGGTGACACGGCAACTGGCTCTAGCTTTTAGCTTTTAAATGTCAAGTTCAGTTTATCTCTCCCCTGTGGCTGATCCAGCTGACTGAGAACGTGTAATAAGCCGGCCCTTATGAACTCACCAGAGATACTGCTTTATGCAGGTCTGCATGGGTGAGGGGGTCCGACAACACTTCATGCTGAGTTTAAACCCTATATACACTGAATCGAATAGCGATGTCTAACCTTCATTAACGTAAAATCCTACATATCATGCTAAAACAAATAATGCAATTACATCAAATTTGGTCGTCTTGCTATGAATTACATACTACAGGACCTGGTCTGTTTCAATTTCAAACCTGAAACACTGCAAAGACCTTTGGCTTTGTGATCTCACCATGACCTCAAGTCCCCATGAACTTAAACTGATTTACAGTAGTTAACAGAAATTGTTGTTAGCCTGGCATGCTCCATTCCTGAGTTGAATTAGTTTAAGGAGCCAGACCTTGTGCACTCACCTACTTTAAATCTGGTACTCAAGACAGTTGGCTTTATGTTGCCTATTAGCTGCAGACAAAGTCAGTTAAGTCTGATGTGTTCAGGAGAGGGCTAGTTCTATTGCATCTCCCTTATGGCTCATCACAAAAATTACATACATTGTACCATATTTTGGCCAGACCTTCAGAACTTATGCATAAATTTGATACACGTATCTACATGTATTGGAGGTAGATAGACAACGAAACAACAAAAAACTCTACAATTATGAGTTCTTAAGGGGGTAGCTCACTGGACTTCCATACTTTGCCAAAATCACTTCGTTCTAAATTGAAGTTGTAATACCCTTGACTTTGTAATGGGAATATCATGCAAAATGTACAAGTACGACTAAAAAGACAACAAAACACATGAAGCATAAAAAGATTTGTTGTTTATCAATAAAAGTTACTGAGTTCTCTGTCAAATCCCTGGGCAGCAGCAATGCCACCAATGTACTGATTCAGAAGCTTCAGTGAATCTGTGAGCTTGGCACCTAACTATTCACCTATCCAGGTGAATATCAATTACCTTAAATCCCACCTTAAATCTGGTATAGAACCTTAAATTTTGCACACAAGAAGTGGAGGTATTTATCCCCGATTAGAAGTAAATAGAAAGGGTCCATAGGTGTGAAGTTGTGAGCTAGGCACCCAACCGTTCCCCTGTTTTATCCAGGTGTATATTGGTACATCACTTACCTTAAATCTTACAAAAAGAGCAAGTCTTTATCTCCGATCAGAAGTAGACAGACAGATTCTCTATAGGTGTGAAGTTGTGAGCTAGGCACCCAACTGTTCCCCTGTGTTCTACCCAGGTGCTTTTGTAGAATATCACTTACCTTAAATCCCACTTACATCAGGTCCAGAACCTTCTGGTACACAAGAAGAGAAAGTCTTTATCTCTGATAAGCAGTACACAGACTGGCTCAAAAGGTGTGAAGTTTTGGTTTCACACGTGCCACAAGAGTCAAACCCATCAGGTCCGATAGTCGTAACGTCATGAACCTGTGCTCTATAATACTTTTCGTACTGTGACTTTGCCAAGGATCACTGAGAGTATGAAAACAAGGTCTTGCTGTAGTTGAACACAGGCTGCAGGAACGAATATGTTTGGGTTAAACTTACACTGAATGAGCAAAAGAAATCATGTGTCATAAGAGTCCAATTCACCAGATCCTATAGTCGTAACATCATGAACTTGTGCCTTAAAATACTTTTCGTACAGTGAGTTTGCCAAGGATCACTGAGAGTACAAAAACAAGGTCTTGCTTTTGTTGAACACAGGCTGCAGCAATAAATGTTTGGGTTCAACTTGAAAGAGCAAAAGAAATCACCTCTCAAAAGAGTCAAATAGATAAGGTCCTATTGCTGGAACATTGTGAACCTGTATACCATATGATACTTTTCGTATCGTGAGTATGTCACTGAAAAAGATAGTGGATGTTCTGAAACGTCTGTTTCCAAAATCAGTTACTTGCGTAACTGCTTTACTGCTAATCTTTTTACCTGAATGTCTAACCTTCATCAAAATAGTCCATCCTTCCAGCAAGCACACAAACTTCTCCTCATGATGATCCATCCTAGCCTATTTTTTTATAACACTGAATACCCTTGAGCGCAGGTGGGAGGGTAGGTGATCATATCTCACAGATACTCAGGTACATTACATTAATATGCGTATCCCAATAGGTAATGTCTTTTCCCAAGCATGTGCTAAATAACCAGCACATCAATTCTCTCAGGAGTGATAAAAAACCTAATAGATAAAACACCTGAAGACAAAAGGGAAAACTGAAACCGATTTCTCCCGACTCAGCAAAGTATTGATATTTTTCCTGCGACAAACTCGGGTCACAAGACACATCGGAAATCTTTAACATGATTATTGTTATAGACTGCGTAGAGTGAGCTGACTAGCCCCTTTAGGTCTAGGCCTGATATACAAGGGTCCTCAATCCTTTTTTTTTTGATAAGGTCAAATCTGCCATTTCAATTCTGCATTGATTTGTAGTATACTGCGCAGGTTTAACAGAGAGTGTAATTGGGAAAGGGAAGAGTATGATGAGCTTTAAATTCTTTTTATGCCCGTTCAATGTTTGGTAGCAAATGTTGTTGATCTTCGTTGTTAAATCTGCAATCTTATAAGCTTAAAAAAATACAACTTTATCAATTTCGTATCACGAAGGTCAAATTTGTGGGACAGACAGTGATTGTGTAATTTTTGTCTATTCCAACAAGTCCTGTCTAGAGACAGAGGGAATCGTGTCCCGGAAACACCCCTTTTTAGCGATGTCGACCCTCTAGGAGTTCACCATAAACATACATGAGAACCCTTTCAGACTCCCCTCTAAACAGATGTGTACATCCTCCTACGCTCTCCTTCCAAAATAGCTCTGATATTTCCACACTCTGGGGTCCGGCCTACAGACGTTCCCACAAGTAGTGCAGTCTCCGGAATCTTAGAAATGAACTTCTTATCTCTGGCCTGGGGGAGGGCGACACAGAACAGGAGTCGCAGAGGTTAGGCTCCGGCTGTTTTTGAAATTTTTTTAGACTTTCTTTTTTTTTGTACTGTTTTCTTGACATCTCGCCTTGATATCTCACAAATGTTAATTGTAAGGCCACGAAACATTTTTTAAAAAGTACAAAATAGAAAGCTACGGCTAAAAAAATGTCAACCTCTGCTTGGAGAGCCAAAAACATCCGTGACTGAACAGAGGCCGAGCCTTTCCTACAACAGCAAAGACACTCCAGGAGCTAAGGAATCTCGCAGGATGCAAAGCACAGTGGAAAAAGATGAAGAAAGACTGAATGCAGCTATAGGACTTTCCAAAGACTACTAGTATACTATAGATTCAGAATGCAGTGACTGACTGATAACTGAACTGTCGCTAGTGTTAGCATTGTGCCTACCATACAGTGGGCGGCCTCTAACCCCGCTGGCGCGATGAAGCCTCCCTCAGCTGTTTTCTGACGCTCTAAACTGGTAATCTGTCCCTACTGATGCGCAGAGGATGGGAAATCGATACCAGGGTTCAGAAAACTAGCACGGTTCTGGGCGCAATACGTCTCCATAGTCGATGCACGGGTACGTCGTGTACTGTTCATTACCCTGGGCTTTCTCTAACTGTGTTTTATGTTTTTCAATTACCAAAGAAAGGTTCATCACGGAACAGGGAGGATTGTCATTATGCCATGTCAGCATTTAAAGTTTAAGGGCTAGAGTTCAACGCAAAAGCTGTAAACTTAGAAAACAGGTGAAGACCTGAAAAATTATTTTCAAAGGGGCCAGGTCATTTACTAGTACATTGTAGGTATTAGGACTCATAGGAGTTTAAGCATTTTAGTTTTTGCTGAGAACGTTTCAGAAAACATATTTTTTTGGATTGTCTTTTTTTCCCGTTTTCTGCTTTTTCTGTCAGTCTTTCCTTATTTATGCTAAACATAAATCTCTTTTGTTTAAACATACACAGGCAATGTGAATGCGTTACTTATTATCCTTGCAATTCCTGATATTTCAACTGTTCATTTTCCTACATCACATTCACAGATGTGACCCAACCTACCAAGACTTGCAACAAGAATTCTTCTGAGGGCCTGTCAAGATTAGAATCTGCTGGCAACTTCTCAGCACTATTTATACAAATTATCTGTCAGTTCCAATATCCAGCTCCAAGGACAGTCAGCAATACCACTTCCGGTGAGCCAAGGAGTGATGTGTTTTCCTGGCACAATGTACTATTTCTCTCCTGACTCCAATATTGTAGTCTGCTAGATTCTATTTATTGCAATTTGGTAATGGCAAAAACTACTGGGTAAATCTTGGGACTTTAAATCTTTTATGTAAATCAATGGCACTACAATCATTACCGCTAATTTACAATGCTTAAAAGTGTTGAGAAGTTAAGATGGAATTCTAAAATACAGAAACTTACACATTATTTTATATATATATATAGTCCCAATGACCAGAAGGTCAAGGGACTATGAAGGTACATGTAGGTTACAATAGACAATGATTTAAAAATCACAAAAGACAGTTACTAATACAGAAATGACGTTTGAATTATGTCTCACACTCACTCACTATCCGGCGAAAGCCTCCACTATAAAGTAAATGAATTTACACAAAAGAAAATGAATCTACAGCATTAGCGGAGCCACATTGTCTGCATGTGTGGAGCTAAAATTGGCACCAAATCACATTGCAAGTCCACATCCACATACTGAAAACTGACTTAACAATTCTTGCCATATCACCATTTATTTGCCTGTAGAATTACAATTATTCTACCTTTTTAATGTCTACTACTAATTGCAGGAACACAAGACTTTGCAATGAACTAGACAAAACCAAAGCAAGAACCAAAAGATCTAGAAACAGTAGCATACCTCACATCCTAAGGACCAAAACAACCACCTGTCATAACATATTCTTGACATATCTGTTGTAACCATTGTATATAACTGTAGATAATGACTGTTTTTAAAATCTCTTTTGAAATATTGTTAATACATGTATGCGCAGTACAATGTCCTTAATAGGGTAATATCAAATTACTATGCTTTGTTTTCAAATATATGTTAATGACAGAGCAATACAGGGCCCTATGGGGACCTTGCTACCCTGTACAATGAGAAGGGAATAGAAATTTAAAACAGTAAAAGTTATAAGGATTACAGGTTGCGAATGAGTATTTGTGTCTTGCTGAAGCACATGGTGCCTCCCTGTGTCCTGTCCCCATTGGTGTCCTGGCTAGTCTCTACCAGACTCTGGCCTGGTCGAATAGTAATACTAATGGGGGAATTTGGCCAAGTTAGGAATAAAAGCCTAGTAGGAGTTAATTGGCCTAAAAGACTGACTGAAAACCCATGGCAACTTACATGTACTTGTGCTTATTTAGCCAAATTCTTCTCTTTTTTTATCCAGCTGACATGTCTGCTTGGAGACTATCCCCAGCAGTGTCCTGGCTTACCTCCATCCCATGGATCAATATGGATGCAGTCAGTTATGACTCATGCTCCTGAATAATTTACAAACCATTTCCAGCGTCCCCCGAGAGTTCACTGCCCTGGATTTCCTGAATTTTACAGTTTCGCCAGTAGCCTACGCAAAATAATATCAGCCTAAATCATACTATAGTTTACAGGGTGTGATGTGGGCGCACCACAGTACCAAAATTGTGCAAGGAAATACGAGTGTATCATTGGAATTGATTTTTTGCCAATGTGACCTAATGATGGGCTTTCTTCACTGCCCTGGATTTCCTGAATTTTACAGTTTCACCAACAGCCTACGCAGAATGATATCAGTCTATGTCATAGCCTTAGTTTAGTCATGGTCCTACATTTATAGTGCATAATGTGGGTGTACCATGTAGTACCAAAATTGTGCAAGGAAGTACTAAGCGTATCATTGGAATCGACTATATTTGCCAATGCGATCTAACTCTGGGCAATTACAAAATATTTCTATTATTCACTAACTGCACTCTGTAATGTTCACTTCACTAAGACAACCAAAAAGCCGTCTTCTGAATGTATACCTACAATAAAATCTGCACAGAAGTTGCTATCACTTAAAATCGTATCTTGTATGCTACCATAATCTTTGCACCATCTATTAATTACCATAATGAATGTAATTTGCATGTTTGTTTGCTGGGCGTAATTCTGTTAAGGGACTCTATATGTCCTTGTGATGTTATCAGTAAATAAAATGCAGCCTGTCAAAAACATAACAAGGCCACGCTGATTCGATTGTATTATCAATTTTCGTCAATTTCCCTCCTAAAAAGTGTATATTGTAAAAAGTAGCTGCAAATGCAGAAACACAAACCATAAATTGTAACAACAAAAAATTAGAAAATGGATACGAAGGATGTAGAATCCCAAAATCAAATTCAAATTCAGTCAAAGAAGAAAATGTGAAATTGAAAGAACAAAAGTTATTATATTAATAAGAATATATAGTGTTTGGTTACCATAATACCATACCCTACATGCATATACATTGTAGTCATTTGTTCAACCTTCCTGACCATTTAAATTCTATAATGATGGCAAACATTTTTGGGGGGCCAAACTATATCTATTTCCTTTTTTATTTATTCGCACATTCGAATCAGTATTGGGGTTCCAATTCACACAATCAACTCAACATTGCCTTCTTGTAAACATTATGGCAACTGCTGAACAACAGTGCTGGATCTTGAAATATACATGACAATAAATGCTGACTACAGATTACAGAAACTATTGTAATTCTCAAGACCCTAGCACTCAAGTACCCTCTAATTGGTACAGAATACTCCATAATTAGCAACTTGTTGTGAGATTTTGCTGATTGACTACAAACAAGAGATAGAGGAGTTGATAATAAGGTGTTATTGACGCATCGTTAGGTGATTATCATGATAATGATATCACTACTTGATCAAGATGTAAGGATACAGTTAAGAATCCCAGTGTCTCATCAGGGACTGAAAATACAACAAAAAACACAAACAGTTGTTCACATCACTAAAATCAAAGGCTGTAAACTAATGCTGGTTTTCACCTCAACCGCTAAACATGATATCAGAACTTGAATAGTTTTCTCAAGTTGAATTAAGACATTTTTTTACACAACCATTGCTTTATTCTCACCAACGTTTCAGTGACCGTCTGTCACCTTCTTCGGGGCAATTCTGACTGGTTCACATTGTACTGCAGGACAGATGCATAAAGTTGCCTGTACATATATATGCAAATACTTTACATTTTGTGACCACATCTGAACTGTGAGCAGTGACACAAACTTTATTACATGTAGAATCAATAAAAAAGGATTTAGGTTTTCTAAAAGTGAATTTTAGAAAACTTGTCCAACCCTGAGAAGCTGTAACAGGTTTGCCAATGTTGGGCAGGCTGCAATAAGGCTACCAAGCACATAGGCAGACAGATAACACCAACAGAAGTGTAATCGGAGAAAGATACCGGCCAGATGCTGTAGTAAGATATGAAGAAGCCATTAGGACAGAGGTTATCACTTTTACCTCATCATAACCAGGACAAACCACATCAAGCAGTCCACAGGTCACCGATGGGTCACTGTTGGGCACCCGACCATGTGTGTGCTGCCAGGTGTGATTGTACTATCCATAAAGAAGAAGTGAAGAAAATTCTTCCTTTTCAAAGAGTATAAAATGATGAATTTGTCAACTCCCAGGAGAAAGTGTGGCACACATACAGAAAAAAAGAGGAAAATATTACTCCAATTTTATAAAGAAATACTTAATTTAGAAAATTATTTCAAGTATGGGTCAGTTCTGGTCACCACACCAAATGTATACCATAAGATTGTAAATACAAAAAGAAGAAGTGAAAGAATTCTTTCTGAATACAGAGAATAAAAAAAGATACACTACTGGTCACTTTTATTCAATGATGGGTCACTTTTGGTCACCCAACCATATCATATTCTAACTGTAACACACATGAAGAAGTGAGGGCTTACAATTTTTTGGAAAAAATAGTGGTTAAATGAAACATTTTCAGTCATTTTATCACCAAAACAATGTTGGATTGCCTGGCATTTCGACTTAATGTACAACAGTTAAGTCTGAAATGCCATTTAAAAGAGCATGTGTCTCCTTGCATCATGGTAACTTTATTCCTATCATAATGGGTAGGGTTTTAAAGATTTTTGTCTTTAGATATTTATCAGAAACTCTGGTAAGTTTCTGATAAATTATCAGAGTTTCTGATAAATATCTAGTTTCCAAATCTGAGATGACCAGTATGAGTATGGTTATAACGAAATATAAAACCAACTTATAATAGCAGAAAGCTATATGATCTCCCTTTAGAACCCTTTCAATAAGACAAGTCATTTATATGGTTTAACCCTCAGTGTCATGGGCCAATGCTTATTAAGCTTTGTTTATATCAACCCTGACACTGACCGAGATCAAAGCATTTCAGCTAAATTATATAAGAGCCAACTGGGAAATATCAAAGTAGACTGGTATCTTATTGGTCAGATCTATTCCCATATGGAATTTTTCTGTGCACACTTGCCTATGGTTGTCTTAATCGGCAATAAAATGAAAGTGATGGACAAGGAAGAAAAATCTCCAAGCAGATCTGAGGAGGAAAGAGGGTACCCTTTTCTCAATTTTCCATCTTTAATATGGTACTCGGAATACTGAACATGACAATGTACCCTCGCAACATCTGCTTGGAGATTGCAGGAAGGATGGTGGATGAGAAAAATGACAAACTGGCAAAGTTCTCCTTCACCTGTCTTTCTATCTCCTCTTTTTCTTCCTCTTTCGTGCTCTCTCCCTTCTTCCCACTCTCTGTCCCTCTTCCTTTCTTCTTCCCTCCCTGTCTTACTCTATCTCCATCTCCATCCCCCTCTCAGTTCTCTATCTCTACTTTCCCTTCTCCCTCTCCTTCTCTAGTCCTTCTCTCCCTCCATTTATCTCATCTTCCTTCTGTTTCCCTCCCTTCTCTCTCTCTATTTCTCTCCTACCCTTTTCTCCCTAATCTCACACAGGCATTGGAAAGCCAATAATCCTCAGTAGACAGCCATACATCACGTAATAAACCCTGCGAGATAGCATCGTTCTCCACCCACCATCACCCCTCACCAGCAGGAAATCTAAATTATTCAGCAAGGTGCAACAATGCAGTCGTTCCAGTCGCCGACACAATATTAAATCATCTCATTTTAAGTATGTAAAAACCTTCAGGAATGAGTCAGAAGACCCCTACCTCAGCTTATTAGTTCAGGTTCCAAGAAAGTTGTCATACCCATCCGTACGTCCCTTGATGGAATGTCTAATTTGGAGGGAATCATCTTTTTTATCACCTAATCTCCATCCTACTTGTTGGAGGCAAGCGCCCCCTCCCCATGTAGCTAAATTATTCATGTTTTATTGACTGAGGAAAAGACAGCGATGCTACATACCCAGCAAGAATCACCCGCATTCGCTGAAAATGCCTGATTTATTCTGTTTCATCCGCACGCAGGCGTAAGAACTGGTCATCAGCTACCCTCCGCTGCCTCAAGAAACATGAGGCCTAAATCCTCTTTTTATTGATTCTACATGTAATAAAATCAATATCTAATATATTCTCATCAGTGCTCTGGGGTATGCAGAAACCGATCGTCGCTTTTTTGCATAAGAAATATCACGACATATTTCATAAGAATGGAGATATATCACAGAAATTGGGTCAAGGGACCGAAATTGGCAGATTTTTCAGCAGAGCCCTGCACAGGCCCCTCGTATTCCACTGCCTTCCCAGCCTGCCTCAGGGATGAATCTCCATTACACCACATGCATAAAACATTGGATTTCTATCCTGCACACCCAATAACACTTCTATATCCAATATATATAGGACTGTAAGCAATATTTGATTTTAGTAATATCAGTACGCCTCAATAAGAAATCTGTTTCCTGTTCTACAGTTATACATGTGTACATGAATAATGTTAGATGAATATGCATAATTTTCGTATAAAAATTGCAAGCACAAGGGCAATATCTATAACACTCCTACATCCAATATATGGGACTGTAAGCAATATTTGATTTCAGTAATATCAGTATGCCTCAATAAGAAATCTGTTTTCTGTTCCAATATAATACATTGTACATGTGTGAGTGAATATTGACAGATGATTATGCATATTTTTCGTATGAAAATCTCAAGTGCAATATCTATAACACTTCTATATTCAATATATAGGACTGCAAGCAATATTTGACTTCATTAATCAGTATATGCCTCAATAAGAAATCTGTTTTCTGTTCTATAGTAATAGTAATGTAGGAGTAAATAATGCCTTATGCATATGCACGATTTTGATATGAAAACTGTGAGCACGAGTGCAGTGGCATGGGGTGCACGTATTTAACATTCTCGTTGTTTTTGCATGTTTATTACATGGCCCATATTGGGAAAGACACACACACATGTACACTCCAGCTGAGATTATTACACAAAGGCACTCCTGTGCTGTATAATTATAGATGTAATTCCGCTTGGGACCCTCCCTCCCCATCATTCAGGCCAGGCGGCTCAGAAACAGGTGCAGCAGCAAAATTGGTCATAATCACACAACAGTCCCCCACAGACAAATGTAAGTGCATGGTCAAATGCAGTATGTGCCATTCCAACTAGCCACAAGGGATATGTAGATTTTACAGTTATAGAATTTCTGGCTTTGCTATAAACAACTTTTAGTGTAAACTGTTAAGCTTAATATTTTAATTTAAACATTGTCAGGCACATTACAAATGTCCATTTCTTCTTCCAACAGTCAGAGTTTATAAATTGTATAATTATTGAATTTCTAACTTTCCTATATGATCTAGCAACGTTAGTATAGCTTATAAATAAATGTGTCATGCAGAACACAAAATAATGTAAATTTCTTCCACACTTGCCACAGAAATCACACCAGACAGATGTACATTTTACAACATACAATATCTGAACAATTTAAGTGTTGCTCACTTCTGCATCAAGCATTACATTATCATTATTGGACACAAGCTTCAATTTCCTCTTCCCCCAATATTTTTGCAAACAAAATTCATGCCACCATGAACTATCACTATACTATCAGACAGATGCAATTTTAAGATGTAAAATTTGAGTGTTGCTCATCACTTCTGCATCAAACATTACATTATCATTACAGGACACAAGCTTCGATCTCTTCTTCTCCCAACACTTGCAAACGAAATCGATGCCACCATTCGGGTCGTAAATACAACGGCTTGAATTATGGCGTGATTTCTGCGGGATCAATACTTGATTACAATCCCCGACCAATGGTGACACAGTTTTGAAGCAGGGATAATAGGCCGAGATTCCAGGCTTTAATTACGTTGGAGCGGTCCAAGATGATGGGACTGGAACAAATCAAGGTACTGTGACAAGTCTGATGGGATCTCCTTGATAGCCAATAAACTACCCATACATCAGGCCCTCGCAGGCATAAATTCTTGGAAATGTTGCCGTAATGGCTACCTCACATAATAGGGCAATGCCCTATGCAAATACGTACGTTTTCTTGCTTAAAATCTAGTCCGATTTAAACAGATTAATTCACACTAAACCGTCATCACAGGATGGTAAAGCCCCAAAGATGACTTCCGCCTCTAATGACCGGGTTGACCCCTAATACCCAAATGTCACCGTGTCAAGCGAGTGTGAAAATATTACGATGTGACAGCTCAGACACACATTGATAGACCAGGTAAAATCTCACACACAGAGATGGAAGTATTACAACAAACCTAAATACCTTTCCTCACTTTCTATTCCAATAAACGTTCCTTACATAAATGCCTGCTTGCATAAGTGACACAGCCCAGTGTCACTGTGTCAAACGAGTGTGAAAACATTACGACTCAAACATACATCATTTTGTAGACCAGAAAAAAATCTCTCACAGAGAGACGGAAATACAACAATTAATCTGAATCTCTTTGCTTACCTTCTAATCCAAC
Source organism: Branchiostoma floridae (assembly GCF_000003815.2). Lineage (NCBI taxonomy): Eukaryota > Metazoa > Chordata > Leptocardii > Amphioxiformes > Branchiostomatidae > Branchiostoma > Branchiostoma floridae. Next base: position 22,556,684 of record NC_049983.1, on the reverse strand, counting down.
AAACGTTGCTTGCATAAATGCCTGGTGTATTGACGACCGTAGCCTTATATCTATCCACTCCCAGCAGCGGAACAGTCACTATTTCCAAGAATAATCAGATGAATATTGGATGTATGAAGCGCGATCGAGGGCAGGCTAGCCAGATATGAGTCACCACATCGCGGAATAACTGACAGATCGTCCGTCCTCCGTGCACCCGTCATCAGCTATGCAGTAGTGAGGTCACCGAATCTATAATGAGTCAGCCGCATAATGGCAACTCCTTTTAGGGCCTCTCACGAATAGACCAATGAGAGGTGAGGAGACAGAAGAGCAATTGGCAGACCAGGCCCGCATTCTGTATATACCAGTTGGATCAACTGTATGAAATATTGAGCATTGGCAAGCACTTATATCAATTCTATGATATGAGGCATGAAATTGTGAAATTAGATCAATTTTTTGTATACAGTAAATATGATTATGCAATTGTAATATTAATTTTCACAAAATTTGAGAGAGGAAATAGGGTGCTCTACAGACCCGCATTCCGTGTATACCAGTTGGATCAACTGTATGAAATATTAAGCCGTGCCAAGTGCAAAGCACTTCTATTATATCTATCATATGATGCCATAATAGAAGTGCTTTGCACTCTGCGTGCCATAAACATATTACGTCATTTATCATTGAAACGTGACGTAATATGTACAATTATAATTGCATGTATGTTACCATATCAATTTCTATGTGCGGTACATTACGGAATTGCAGAATTGTAATATCAATTTTCACAATTAGATCTACAAACAATATCAATCATTATACAGTTACAAGCTAATGTGTAAACAATATTACCAAACTTTTGCACACATTCGATTAATTCTGCATAAAGAGATTTTAATTTCACCGCTTGAATTTTCTACCTGACTTCAAAAGCTAGAACCTTAGCAATCCTTCCAATTTGGTACTTCACATTTCTATCTGTTTACTTATCTATTTATGTATTCATGTATTTTATTTTTCAACGATACTCCCCACAGTCTCCCAGAGCTGATTTCTAAGGTAGCCCATTAATATCCTAAGATTAATATCCTAAGCTGTCCAAACCTGTTGAAATCTATATTCCATATGATTGTAGACGGGTAGAGATAATAAAAATAAATATTTGTTCTGCAAAGACCAAGTCTAAGTGGACAGGAGAGGCGTGGTAAATGCTCTGTTCAGTCTCCCATGTCCTGTAAGATGTGATCTTCATTAATCATCCTGACATCTTATGTTCAGGTTCAGCAATCCCAGATTAGACTGTCAGCTTTGGTTTGAAGAATTGTGTATCGCATTACACAATGTACCTGCTCTGGCCATACAGTTGTCTCCAAGCAGATGCGAGTACAACTTGTTAAATTGCATAGAGCTGAAGATCAGTTCATACTGGAGCTAAAATCTCCGACCTGGCTGACATGATCTACTAAACTCTACTTATTTATTTTTAAAAAAATCTTCAGTGTGGTCCCTTCAGCTAACTTGACTGATTTCCAAGAGTAAAACACTAAGAATGAGCCTTAGATCTGCTTGGAGATCAGCAAGGCGGATACTTTTTATTTGTGAGATTCACCAGTGCTTCTTTTTACCAGAGAGATCTTTATTTTCATAGTTAATTGGAGTTAAAAAGAGAATAATTGGCTGATATCATATAGGGTATAGTATTTCCTGTATGAACTCTCCACACCCTCCGCATCACTACCCACCCACTTCCTCCCAAGGATCAGTATATCCCTTATCTGGCAACTTCTCCAGCCTGACACCCAGCAGGGCTGTAAGATAACCATCTGATTCTGAGGATGTGCTCTGTGTACTGATGTCTCAAGAATCATGGTTACGATCTCAGAAACATTAAATGCTTCAATTCTCAAAGATAGCATAAAAGGTGAAACTGAACATTTTAGAGGAGAGTAAGTTCGCCAAAATGTGCTTGATATATTGATATCTCTTGAAGGAATCAATAGTAAAACATCATTGAATTATCAACATGATAGGTCTCCTTGAAAGTATTGACAATCTTGAAAAAGTGCAGGGTGATTACCTGGACTGGAGGGCAGGACAACTTACACACTTCAGTTTTGCTTTCTTGGCCAAAAGGATCATCTTTAAGCTTTATCCCAGGTTAGGTGTTCAGATAGCTGTTAGTGACTGATTGACAGTGAGTCCCACCTATCCTGGTGGTAAGGTCAGGGAAAAGTGCCAGGGAAGTCTCCTGGGAAGGAAACTGCTACCTTGTGGGATCACAAAGGGCTCTGCTGTCTCAGAATGTAGGCCTATCCTATTTACAAAGGTCAAGGACATTTAGATACTAATTGACCATCCAAGACGAAAAATTTAACAGCAACTCTGTAAATGAATCTTCAAGAAAAAGAGAAGACAACTAGACAAATGACAGTCGACTCATCATTGGCCTCCGTCCGTCTAAAGAGACGATGGGTTTTGGTACAGTCGACTAAGTACCATGTAAAAAGAGAAATGAAACATAATATAGAAAAGTATGCGATAAAGGTTTGAAAACTTCAAAGGAGCATCAAGACAGCTTTACCTTTTACCAAGGCAGATCTGGATATGAAAAAAGAGGCATTCTACAAATCTTTAAGCAGAATTGTTGGACCATATGGTCATACTATCAGCCTCAGTATAAATGTTACCAACAAAAATGTACCACCTCCCCCTCACCCAAAGCAGTGGAGTCAGCAAGGCTCGCCCTGTCTGAATCCCGCCTTTCCTAAATTAACGACATTTGTGTAACTTTCCTCTCCAAACTACACAATTAGTGTGATCCAGGATGATGCTTACCTTGGCTGGTCTGATCAGGGTCAGTCTGTGGGGCTCTATCTCCCTGGGCTGGCTACCTGCAGGGAAGGCAGGGTTTCACATTAAACAAACAGCACATAAATCTTAAGGAGGGGATCAACAGTTCATGTTGTAAATCTTGGACAGGAGAAGTACATAGAGTTATACAGAAAATTGGACCATCTACAATACCATATATACATGTCACAAATATCGTACCACACACACCTCAACTCACTCACACATGCCAGGGTTTCACATTAAACAAACAGGACATAAATCTCAAGGAAGGACCAACAGCTCATGTTGTAAATCATGGACAGGACAAGTACATAGAGCTATACAATATCATATACAGGTCACAACATCAAACCACACACACCTCTATACACACATGACAGGGGTTTACATTAAACAAACAGGACATAAATCTAAAGGAGGGCTTAACAACTCATGTTGTAAATTATGGAAAGGAGAAGTACATAGAGTTATACAGAGAAAGATACCATTTACAATACCATATTTACAGGTGACACACCACAGTATGTCACATCAAACAAGTAGAACATAAATCTAAACTAATCAAGTAGGTCTCAACAACTCCTGTCAATCATGACAAAGAGAAGTCTCTATAGCAAAATACAGGAAGCAATACCATGTACAATACCATATTCAAGGACACACTCAATCACACACATACATTTTGAAGACTGGTTTCATATTGAACAGACACGAAATAAATCTTAATTTAAGTAGGACTGGGACTTTTGAAGTAAATCATGGACAACAAAGAATATATCCGTGGATTTAAGGTATTTCAATTTAGGCTGCTCTTTTTATTAATGAACAGATGTTCCTGGCTTGAGCAGACATCCAGAGAGTACATGCACATACACAGATGAACACATTGATGTAACCACAACATACATTGAAAAGTAAGACAAGAGCAATGTTGAAATCTGGAAGAAGTTGGGACAACGGGACAATGATACAATTACAGTCAGAATATACATGTGGGCCTGCCTTGTCAGAAGTTATCAGTTGGGAGCTTACATACAGTTGGAAACAGTTCTGAAGTTCACAGTTGCTGAGTCTGGCACCAGACAACTGGAGACTACCAACATTCAGGGAATACGCCGAACCATATAAGGCTCACACATGTTCATCAACACACAAAGAAGGGTAACGCCAAACTTACGATGAAAAAGCACTGGAAGGGGTCTAAAGTCAGCCTTGTCCTTGCGCTCTCTAACTGTCTACTTTGTCCAGGAGCATGTTAGGAACACAGCCAGACTAAACAGCACCAAGTCCCTGGTGTGAATCACAGAGGCAGGACAACAAGGGAAGGGCTTGTGCGTGGGACATCCTACAATGATGGATGTGTCATGGGAGCTGACACTGTGCGGTCCATGGGGACGCTTCTTCCTGTGGTGGAGAACCTCTTTCTCTCTTTCTGTCCAGGAAGTGTAACTTTAATGGTAAACTTGACAGCTTACCAAATTTCTTGATGCTACCTCAAAACTTTCAATGTGAAGTCTAGGGGATACTTCTTCCTGCGTTAGAAACCCTAGGCCTCTTTACCCCCCCCCCCCCCCTTTCTATCCAGGAAGTTCAGCTGTAATGGTAAATTTGACAGCTTATCAGATTTCTTGATGCTACCGTAAAACTTATGATCTTTCAAACCGACAATGTCAGTATCCTGAATTGAAGAGCAGCCCAAACTGGAGAGGACACTCCTACCCGGCTGAAACAACTATACTCTACTCTACTCTTTCATAGACAAGCATGTTTGGTGAGACAAAGTACATTGTATGTAGTTACAAAGGTAAACTTTCTATACTCATAGGTGTGTGCACTTCTTCCTGCCGTGTAATAAACCCTTAACCCTTTCCAAGAGTTTTATTGTTATCAGAAGATTTCTTAATTCAAATTTTCACAAACAACATACAAAGTTACAGTAGAAGAATCTGCCAGCGTAAGTGGAAGCTGTACCAAAAGTGGACATCATTAATCAAAGTAAAGTAAGACTAGATTAAACAATAAACATCAAAAACCACCCAGGACTACAGCTAACTAGACATCCCACAGTGGCCAGAGATGTCCATGACATCCCAGTGACCAGAGATGTCCATCAAACGAAAATCAGCACAAATTGGAATGAGGGTCTGCATGGGGGTAAATTTAGGGGTACAGATGGTAAATTCATAGCCTGATTTAATCTCGCTTATAGCAGCCAGTCCCAGACAGCAGAGTTTGTGTTACAGACTAGTAAATTCAGGAAGGCCAACAATGCTTAATGGTTAAGGATTGGTCGTTAATTTGAAAACTTCCCAATACATTCTACAGTACTCAATCACAGGTCTTAAAGTAGCGGCAAACTTTTTGCATGTAAACTGCTGATCTACGTGGTGTGGAGCCAGTGACAATAACATTGTCTCGAACCTGGCAGTATTTAGGAGTATGATCTCCGAGGGTTATCTGACATTGACCCTACAGATCCACTCGTCACGAAGAATGTCTCAGTAACGGTTACCAATGAATTTGGGTTAACAAATAACGTGTTAAGTAGAATTAAAAGTCTAATAACACCTCATGAGCAATATATCGATAATGCTTAACGTTAAATTAGAGTGGACTGGCTACGATTAAGGGTGATTGAACTTAATTTAAGGGCTTGTAGACCCTCTGGAATTCCTACCTGCTCCAAGTTACTACTCTAGTTCTACTCTCCAATCATAGAGGAATCTCATGGCAATGATTTCCAAACAAGCATCGGAGAATGAGAGTGATTTATTTGATTTATTTGCATCTTTTATGGGACTGATATACTTGCATGTTAACAACCTTTTTCTCCACATGAACTCGAAAAAATACTTATGTTAGTCCACAGGGATCTTTCTTCCTGTGCAAAATCTTTCCAGAAGTGGCGTTTCTTTCCTGGTTTATTGGAATGCAAACTTCTCACAGTGAATTGACCTACTGTATTTCCATTTAGTAGTATCCATAATTGCTATCAAGGTGGATAACACTTCAATCATTATAGAAATTACTGACATTTATCATCCAAATTATTGCCCTCAATTATTCATAAAAACATTGTGATATTTTATAATTAAATTTCACCGATAATCTGATGAAAAATGTAAACAAAAGACAACCTTTTGTGAGACAAGTCTCTATGCACATCAATCATAGTTTTGTAGAAAACTACAGATTAGAGGATGCCAGTACAGAGAAGTATCCAGGATCCATCTCTCCATCAAAAAATTAACATGAAATGGAAAAAAATGTGATTCTACAACCTTATACTAATCACATCAAACAGTTGAAACTTTTTCAATGCTGAGTTAGCCTTTTGGCATTAACTCTATATTACCAGTAGTTATAGTGTACAGCAGCAGTGGTTAAGTTAACTCTGATGGAGTCATCTAACCACCATTGGTAAAACAAAACAAAAAGGTTTTAACCCTGCCATGGAAACCTTTTGCCAAGTTTTGGCCTCAAAGTTACACCAGTATTGGTACTACCAGGCAGCTTGTAGATTAATGCTGAAGGTACAAAGTCATCCAATCACAACTGGAGAAACACAAATACATTTGTATGGCGTTCTGCAGCATGAAATATCCCAAACAGTTTTGACCTCCTCACACCCTAGCCCAGCCAAGGAAGCTTTTAATTTTGGCACCAAATTTATACCCGTGTTGATACTACCAGGCAGCATGTAGATTAATGCTGAAGGTACATTTGTACAAAGTCATCTAACCACAATTGGAGAAACACACACAAACAGGGCATATAGCAGCATGAGACATTACAATCTCTGCCAAGTTTGTCTGCCCATAATTGTCAAACCATCGCTGCGCCCAGCTGCCCCCAGTTATACATCACCGTTCGCCGGGGTGCCAACTTTGGACTCCTGACAACCAAACAATGGAGGCTCAGCTGTCAGTGGGGTTCAAGTTCATTACTTATGGTAATGGTTGATCAGCAGATCCATGCATATTTCTGTAGGGACTAGGGGTGGGTACCGGTACATAAAATTCAGGTCCAGGTCCGGTTCAGGTCCAGAGGATCAGATCCAGGTTTGGACCTGAACCTGGACCAGATTGGTCCAAACCTGGACCAGATTCAGTATGTGGGAACTTGCGAAAGTTAGCAGAAATGGCTCTACTCTACTCTACTTCGCTCTTGTTATTTTCCTCGACTGGTAGGCCCCAAAACGTATGAATGTCTGATCATCTAATCTGTTCATTTTCCATTCGGCCCAACATCCGGTTCACCAAATTTTTTCAGGTCCGATTTTTCTGGAATGGCCAATAAGAAAAAAACCCTAGTTGGGACATCAGTCTGACAGCGCCGTCCTACCGAGAAATACACGGTAGCCTCAACAGTGGTTGGAGATATGCAGGGGTCCCCCAGGGTCAAGGTACTGGGAGATGTAAGTCAAGTGCAGGGAGACAAGACTAAACAAATAGGTGGCAGCTACAGACATTAAATATGTTTGACAAGAGTGGCATTGCTCCTGGGGTGCCTCTGGCTTTACATTTTTCCACCTCATTCAATGATTCATTGTTTGGCAGCCAACGTTGATGATTTTCGTAGTAAGCTCTGTCATTTAAGTTTAAAGAAATACATTTTCTTCAGTATTATGTCATGAAGTTAGGATTATTTTGGTCCCAACAAGCAAATTTCAATCCCTGGATGGAAGGACAGATCCTGGATACAGTCTGCACTGGTCTCTGCTCTACTGTTCAGAAGCTCCCTGCAACCTTTCTCAAACAAGTTTGTTGTGTTTCCTTCCATAAATCATGTTCTTTACTACAAATTCCTGCGACTTTGTTTATCCTCTTCTTCTGGGTTGATGACATGGAAAGTTATAGTTACGGCTGTTCCCACAGTGTTTTGTCAGCTATCTACCAGAAATCTTGTTTGACAGCCGTTTCCTTGGCAGGGTAAATCCCTCACATCCACAAACCTTCTTGGCTGACAAGACTGTGAGCAATCAGGCAAGACTTTTAGCTCCAAGACATATTCCTCCTCTGCTTCCTGGTGTAAGAGGAAAACACCCAGACATGCAGTTTGTCATGAAATAGGCTGGCCTCTTTTTTGTGTGCGAAAAAAAAAAGCATACAAATACCCCTTAAACTCCTGAGTCTACTCAATGATTTTAGTCCTTTAAAATAACATCTGACCATTTTTAATGTGATGCCAGCATTGGATACAGAATTTTAAATTTTGGCTACAGAATTTCAGAAGAGGGGTCCTGGCCCTTATTGCTTTACAATGTATACACATGATTATCATCAACTACTATCCACGAAAATCCTAGCAAAAGCCTTATTTTGCCATAACAAAGGATACTATTATATAACAGACCTGTGATCAAAACATCTAAAGCTGCTCATGAAGGTACACATGTAAGATGTTAACATAAATGTACATTTAAATGTTAACACAAATGTACATGTAAATGTTAACACAAATGTACATGTAAATGTACATGTAAACGTTAACACAAATGTACAAGTCATGTAAACATTAGCACAAATGTCCATGTAAATGCTTGATGAATTGACCACCAGGGATCACCAACAGGGGGTCAATCAGTATTTTCCTGCTCACTGGGCTGTGCAGAAGAGTATTTTTCTCTATCAGGATCCAATTTGAAGAGGAAATCCCTTTGTCATCTTCAATCCATAAATCTTTGGAAATCAACTATATATTTGGGTTGTTGAGCAATGAATATGCAAAACTGTTAACCAAAGAATATGAAACACTTGATTAATAAAGACATAATGAAGACATGGAAGAAGAAGATAAAAAAGGACTGCAATGTCTTATTTTTAGATGACAAAACAAATGGAAGATCAAGCTCTGTGGACGAAAATAAGAATTGTCTTCCAAGCAATAGAAATAAGATTTTTTTTCCTTTTCAACTTACACTTAAGAAAATTACATATCATGCATACTCACTGCTTTTATAGAAGGAAAAGAAGTATTCAATAGCATTGGCTAAATCATAGGGCCACTACTCTGAGACTGCATTTTCTAGTCTTTTTAATGTTTTTCAGTGGCCACTCTTTCTAGCTCACCTAACATCTGCTTGGAGACCAATGATTGACAGCAACAAGCACCTAGGTGACAGTTTCAGCACCCTATTACAGATCCCCGCCCCTCACAGTGGGACCCAGCTGGTCCAAACAGCAACTATCTTTTACACATAAAATCTAAGCCCATCTTTCTTGCTCTGGATGGCTCACCATACATCTGCTTGGAGATCAATGATTGACAACAATTCATGTACATGTATATGTGAAAGTTTTCCATCCCATTACAGAGCCCCACCCCTCACAGTGGAGTTACAGCTATTTCTTCTTTCTTTGTTTATTATGTCTATTAAACTTTAAACTGAAACTTTACCATCACAATAGAGGGGAAGCCAAAAAAGGCGATTGCATACGTCTACATTTATGCCCCTCTTTTTTTACTTGAATGTCTCACCATACATCTGCTTGGAGATCTATAATTGACAACTACTCATCTATATGTGAAAGTTTTTCACCACCCATTAAAGAGCCCCGCTCCTCAAAATAGAGATATATGAAGCTTGCTGTAACTATTTCTTCTGAAAAATACAATCATTGTAATATGTCCAACTCTTTTGCTCTGGTTGCCTCACCATACATCTGCTTGGAGATCAATGATTGACAACTACTTAATGTATATGTGAAAGTTTCACCATCCTATTACAGAGTCCCGCCCTCACTGTAGGGCCCAGCAGGTATAACCAACAATAACTAAGCTGTAACTATTTCTTCTAAAAGTTAAAATGCCTCAGCTTACCATACATCTGCTTGGAGATCTATGATTGACAACCCCTCATGTATATGTGAAAGTTTGCCACCCATTACAGATTCCCACCCATCACAGTGGGACCCAGCTGGTACAAGCCCCCCTCCCAGTCAGACCTCACCTGTCCTGTGCTCCGGAGGGGGTCACACCTGTGCCTGGGTGTGTGGTCAGTGGATCAGGAAAAATTGAATTTTGGAGTTTCAAAACAGCTAAATTGCTTGCCTTGAAATGTGCAATCGAAAATTTTACAAGCAATTTGCTTGTGTTGAATGAAAGATACAAACATTGAAATGGATCTTGCCAACACAGATGAGCTTTGCACATGATAATACAGCATAGGAATAAGTGAAATCTAGGTTAGCATAAATGCACGTCTTCTTCCAGTTGACCTTGAAGTATTATGATTGAGACAAAGCAGAAGGCTTTTTCGATAGCACATAATAAAATGCTCACTTTTAAAGCCAAGCTTTCTGGGTCACCCCTACTCCTCTCGATAAGTATTTTGAATTCTTACTAATAAGGTAATATTCGGTGGGTCATATCAAGAAGAACAGATACTAACTGTTGTACATTTGTATATGTAAGATTGATGAAGAATAGATGATGTAAATTCTCTCGAGAATCTTGACTCTTTGGTTCTTTTCATACAGACGGCTACCCTTTCCAGTAGCAAGCATTTCAACTCCTATCCTTAAGTCATGTCCAGATGCAAGATAGAATACTACTTCAATCCTGGGCAAAATGACAACCCAGAAACTACATTGAAATGGCCGCACAGAAATAATGTATACAACACATTGGCAACTCAGACAATGCCTGCTTATCATATAAATAGGCTTTTGAACTATTGGCCCTTATGGCAGACATACAAATTACAATTTACCAAGGTCATATATTCAGCATGACATATTACTCAGCTATACTTCCTAATACTTTCTGTTTCATAACAATATAAGCAATCAACTCAAGGAAACTTCTCCGAAGTAATCATAATCTTTTTTCAAGCAAAACAAGATGATCCATGATAATGAACGATCCAATCTCAAAAAGGAAAAGCCAATCATTTTTGCCAGATCAAGTGCACCATAGGCCAAATTCAGTAGGATCTAGAATACAGACAAACTTACAGCTATTGTATTAGTCCCAAATGAGGCGTCAAATGATACTGATCAGACAAACAAGCTTGTTTTTCCCTTTAGTTCAATCTATGTACAATCTTGCTAGACATAACCGTTTCCCCTTGAGCAAGTGCAGCCAGCTTAAGGCCATCATCAAATTCAGAGCTAGAAATCAGCCAATACTACCGACATACCTCACAGCTATTGCATTGGTCCCGTGTGAGCCGTGACACTGCTTCCAAAGGGACTAGTCAGACAGACAGATACAGATACAGACAAGAATTTGTTTTTCCCTTAGAGCAATTAATCTATGTACTATCTACCTTGTCACAGAGTCAGTGAGAAATCCGCACAATTCTACAAACATACCTTTTGTATTCGTCCCACTTGAGTGTCCAAAGGGACTTATCAGACAGAAAAGAATGTTATTTCTCCCTTCAGCAAAACCTCTGGTCACAGATTCAGTAGCAGATTTCAGACATGCATGTACCTCACAGCTATTGTATTGGTCCTATTTGAGCAATGGCAATGCCTCCAAAGGGACAGCTCAGACAGACAAGAATGTTATTTCTCCCCCTTGTACAATCCAACTGGTCCATGCACGATGGAGGCTGACAACATCTGAAGGCTGATCAGCCTCACCAGATGTGAGCATCCTTCAGGGAGCCTGCGGGGTGGTTAATTTTGTACCATCTGCCCTGCAGTAGCAAATACCTCTTGGACAGATAATGTTTGGGGAGAACATGCAATCATGTAATCATCCTTCAGCTGCAAGATTTTGGGATAAAGATCAAAATCGGGAAGCCATGAGTGACAAGGGGGGAACACTGTACATGTGAATATGCATATCTATCTACCTTCTAAGTCAGAACTGTTAGCTTATCATGGCAAAAAAGTCTGCACAAAACTTCAAACACAGCGAATGCCTCATTTCAGCCAATTGCTACCAAAAAAAAGTTACCTCAAACTTGAAAAGGAACTTACAGAACTGTAAACAACAGAAAACATGATAGAGGTCAAAGTTGCTTGAAGAGGAAATTTCTATAAACAGACTCCCACGCCTGGCCTTCTGTTTCTTTCAAGATAAACTTGAACTTCTATGGGGTCAAGGTCATTACTGGTTTGTTACAAGGCTCCAACTGATAAAGACATGATTTGTCAGACCTCCTAGTATTAGTACACAACTTGTACTGGAAGTACTGTAATCTAGCTAACTGCAGCTCACACTAATTTTCAGACTATTAGTGTTAAAATTATACATAGAAAAATCTTATGGATCAAAATTTCTAAAACAAACAAAAGAATATACTGGCTGTATTTGCACATCAAAAACACTGCTACTCTTACAAGGGTATAAAAGTACCGATTTCTGTACATGTACATGATAAAAGATATGATTTCAAACATATCTGTATTTAATATAAATGTATCCTGTGTCCAGCTGATGTCCATAGACTAATTTTGTAACCTGAAACCTTTGGTTTCCCACAACAATTAGTCCAGCTCACGCCACCTGCACTTTACCCTAACCTCATCTGCGATATTTCATGGACCTCTGCACATTTCATATATTGATTAAATCAGACCCTGACATTGGTTTTGAATATCTAAATCTTGAAATAAGTTTTGGATGGAAGGCACACTGCACCAGGGATAGCTGTACAGGATGTTACTTGAATCTTCACCTTTACCTAGAAACACAGCCAATAGATACCCTCCTTGGGTAATGAGGCTGTCCAAAAAAAAAAGAAAAAACACAATTTGGTGTCGCTCGCCCTTGATACTCATGTCAAGCCATGGTCACTGTGTTGTAGTAACTGTTGCATTTCATGGGCCTCTGCACATCTTAACTTGGCATTGGTTTTGGACATCTCAGTCTTAAGTTAGGTTTTGAGTCCTCACACTTTGAACTGAGGGGAGGCTTGGAAAGTACCTCTAACACAGTTGGTGCTGCTTACCCTTGACACTGAGATTGTAAATGGGTGTTTTTGTGAACACAGAGAACGCGTTCAAGCATCATCAATGGAGGTACGTACTGATCATGCAGAAGTACCCAATGCAGGCCCCAAAGTTTTTATTTTAGGAGAAGACTGAAGCCCCACATATTCAGTCAACTGCACAATAACATCAATGCTATTCATACCGCTATCTTTTACTCTCATCTGATTAGGCAGAAGGATTTAGTAGAATTCAGTCAGCTGTACACAAAGTTAAATACCGCACACTCCCTAATCTTCTAATCTCATCTTCCAAACGTCACACACTTCTAGAGATAAAATTCAGCGCACGGTCAAAAGGTGCTGCATCAGTTAAACTGCTGGTTGGTTGACTAAAAAAGATAACTTCTTTCTTTCAACATTTATGACTATTTATGTAAAGTTGTACAATGTGTCGACGCAACTTTCAAAATTGGCAAGGGTCTGGATATATTCTAGTTGCAACTTACAACAAAGTGCAATATGCTTTCCCATCAACACAAACAAGCAAATAATTAAAGTGTGCATATGAAGCAGTCATACTGGCTATACAGATACAGAAGCTGGTATGATACACCAAAGGGCAGCTGTATACTGGCTATCAACTTCAAGATATAGATATAGATACACAATTCAACAAAATCAAGATAATTCAGATCATCCTATCCTGTCTATAACTTGGATATAATAACAAAGTATTAGCCGACATTCCAACAACATAAAGTTTCCTGACAACTAATTAGACAGAGACAGATTGCTTTATCATTAAATGTACCAACCTTACAGCACTTTGTCCTCACAACGCTTGCCCCCTCCACCCACAATGCCGAACCATGTTTTATGTATACACAAAAACACCCATTACAAATCAGGTGTCAGAGGTGAGCTAGGCCCTTTGTGTGCCCAACAGTTCCAGCCACCCCCTGGCGGGTCTGGTTGTGGATTCATCAACAAACAGGGAAACATCCGACAGCCAATGCCAAGGTCTGGCTGAATCGCTTGTGTATAGAATGTGCAAACTCCATAAAAATACCAAAAGGATGACATATCTCTAAAAGTCATAGGTTAAATACAGTTGCCACACTGATCCAAAACATCTATTAGTCATCGCTGGACAAGTTAAAAGGTTATAACTTTACCCAACAGGACTGATCTGTTATCTTTTATTTGTTAGTCAGTCAGTCAGTCAGTCAGTCTGTCTGTCTGTCTGTATGCCTATCTTTTCTCTGTGTGTGTGCATGCATGTGCAGAAGGGTTATCAAGCAGTAAGGGTGACATATACCATCTCTGATGGCCTTGTTTCTTAAAATTCCCTGATATATTATATAAAGGTGACAAGTTGCAAAAAAAGACAAGCAACATGAAGGGATGTTGCAAAAGAAAGCGTGCCTACAGGCATGTATCTCTTATTTATCCTCTAGCTTTCTCCATCACATTGAGAAAACAGATATTCGAGATGGAGAAAGCATAATATTGGACTGATGTTGATGATGAATATTGGACTGACCTACTAAGCTTCCAAAGGAAGTGAGAAACAACTTATAGAATTGCTGTGGCCTACAACAATCTAGTGTCAACTTGTGGACTGCAGACCCCACCTCCATGTCCCAACAACCCGCACACCCACCAGAGGTCAGCCGAGGTCACCCCTCCACATAGCAGCAGCATGAGGAAAGACATGACCCAAATCTGTATTTGGCAAAGGCCTTGTCCCTTCCTGGCATTTCCGGTCTTACTTCTAACACCGCAAACAGTCAAGCCTCTACAAGACCTCCCAGAACTAGGAGCCAACCAATGTATACTCGCAAATTTATTTTTTCTTGCAGTACACTACAATGGGCACTGGAAAGGGTACCGTTGGATTTTGTGCAATTTTGTCAACTTTTGTTACCTCCATGAAATGTCATGGAGGTTATATTTTACCCCGCGTTTGTCTGTCTGTCTGTCTGTCTGTGTGTGTGTAAACAAAATAACTCATGAACGGTCGGGTGGATTGGTTTCATACTTGGTGTGTTGGTAGTGTGTGACGAAAGCTGGAAATGATTAGATTTTGGGCACCCTAGCGGTTCCCCTTGGTACTGCAGCGCAACTTCCGTTTTTGCTATCTCGGTGTTCTGAACATGCTATGGTCACGATTTTTGAGCATTAGATAGCTCTTGTGCTCAGGAAGAAAGGACATAAGTTTGGGCTCCCTAGCGTCTAGTTTTGGGATAGCAGGGGCATTTTTGTCAAAAACTTCTGAAGAGGATAACTCAAGAACGTAACAACGGATTTTCATGATTTTTGATATGTAGGTACCCCAGACAATGTTGTACAAAATGAAATACTAATTATGCAAAATAGGAGTAAATTTGCATAATTAATGACAACATTCAATCATAGCAGATTTTTCTATGTATCTCTTGTCGTGGACGTGATATGGTCTTGAAATTTGGGTGGTAGATAGCTTTTAGTGTCATGACAAAGTGGGGCAAGTTTCAGCCCCTAACATTTAGTTTGAGAACTGCAGGGGCGTTTTTGTCAAGACATTCCGATGAGGATAACTGCTGAAAGGATTGACGGATTGGCATCATATTAAGCATGCGGGTACCTTAAGCAAAGATGTTCATAATGATATACATTTTATGCAAATGATGACTTAATTTGCATAATTAATGAGGAAATTGTATAATTCCATTGTTTTTAATAACTGGACTTCAATAAATGTAACACATGGTAATTATGATAGATGGAATATAAGCAGATACCAAATATGGTAATGAGGAACTTATTTGCATAATTTATGTAAAAATTGCAAAACCGCTTTATGATTAATAATTGGAATGTTATAATTGTGACATGTGTACGGTTGTCAATGATGAACAACACCATGCATAGATTATGTTAATATCTTAAGTCAATTGCATGAAATTTACGAAAGCTCTAAATTTTCATGGAGGTATGAGGTCGCCGAACTCTAGTTTCAAATGAAAGGTTTGCTAACGTAGAGACTTAGAACAGTCTACTACTAAAAACTACTAAAATACAAACTACTAAAATACAAGTGGAGACGTCCAAGTCTTTAAAAAAAAAAACACTCCATGTGCTAGGGCATTCCAATTTGGTCTATCGCTTGAATCAGTCCTGAAGCTGAAGGTCCCGTGTATAACAGAGATTTGGGCATAAAACCTCTACATGTAAAAGAACCCAACACACCTATAAAGGTAACCTGTTCACATGTGCTTAGTAAAAATGTGAGCCAACGCAAACCAGAATGTCACTTTTGTCTTGTGAAAATATGTGAAGTATGAAAACACTGGCGGATCCAGAAATTTGCTAAGGGGGGGGCGTGCACCATGACGCGGCCGAAGGCCGCGGCCGCGCAGCGCAAGCTGCGCGGGGGGAGAGCACGAGAGGGGGGTTCCCCCCTCTCGTTGGGGGGGAATGGGGGGCCTCCCCCAGAAAATTTATAAGAAATAGAGGCTCTCTGGTGCATTTTACAGCCATATCTGAGCAAATTTGAGAAGCAAACTAACACTAACTTTTTGTCATGTCTGTGGCTGTCTAGTTCACTTCAAGGACATCTTTTACTATTTTTAGCAACTACCACTGAGGACAAACCTAACGAAGGCTAGTTCCTCCTTCTTGATATTCATAAATGACGCCACGCTACACAAACAATATCGCAAAATTATTTGTACCTGGCTGCCGATTTGCCTTTCTCCGCGAAGCGGCTCGCGCTCTTATAAATTCGCATAGAAATCTCATGGGATCTGGGTGGCTTGCCGGAGACGATTTTGAAAGTGTCTTACGCATTTGAAAATGCATATATTTCGGACTCTTTTTGCTTCTGCGGTGGCAATTGATGACGATTATTATATAAATCGGGGGGAAATGACAACAAAAACGTCAGCACGGTCACCGCGGCGACTGATCAGAACTGGAGTGGGGAGGGGGGTGTCGGCGCACGACGCCGATTTTCCCAAGGCGGGTTGCGTCTCTCTAAGCCGATGACGGACGATAGAAATCATCAGTTCATCAAAAATAATTAACTTCCGCTGATTTTCTGGAGATCTTACAAAATTTCCACGCTCTTTCTATATTTTTGAGCGCCGACTTTGGCTTACAGCGACCCACCAGTTTCTTGGGGAGAAATTGATGCGGCCGCGCTCCGTCCCCGGGCCTTTACCGTAAGTTTACGTGACTCGAAAGACCCACTAGTAATTGCAAACTGCAAGTTTCTCTAAATAATTACCAGAAAATCTCCTTTCAAATAAGCGAATTAGTTTTATAACGTTGTCAATATTCTTGGCGTAACTTCCGAAGACCTCTAGTAGCCTTGGTTTATCTTGCCATTTTTTTTTTTGCCAGCTGAAGGGGGAGGCGCGCGCCCGGCGCGCCTCCCCCTGGATCCGCGCGTGGAAAATATGTAATATGCTTCATCTCAAGAATCACACAGTCAGCAACAACATTAATCATACCCTTGCCAAGCCAATCACAATCACAAGTGGTGTGAATAATTTTGTTGTTAACTGTATATGACTGAATGGCACAAAAAAGGAGTTGTGTCATAAACAACACATGCAGCCGATACATCATGGAACTGGAGACGGTATGACATCAGCCTGTTGGACTCTCCGACATGGCGATGACCATATAAAATGACATGGATACAACTGCCAGGCATTCTGGACCCGTATAGGTTTACTACATCCGGACACAGGCAGTGGGAGGGTCTCCCAAAATAATGGAACAATGGAAGCGTGCCATCATAGAAAATACTGACGTATATTCATTATTGTATCTCAACTTGATTTTACAATAGACCGGGAGGGTCTTACTGTGTTGTATTAAGGTCACAGTGTAAACAATTCTGTAGTACTGTAGTAATAGGTTGGAAAAGAATGATCGGGGTGTCATAATGATCGTGGTGTCACCCTTCTGAAATCTGAACATTAAAAAGTTCCGTTCCAAGCCCACTCAGGTCTCCTTGCTGTCATGAGTGAGAGTGCAGATAATTATGATCGTGGTGTCATAACTTTGTGGTTGAGAGGTCACTGTAAAAATGAGTCTGCCGTAAAACATTTCAAGATGACCAGTACCATAATCATAGCACCTGGCTTTCACAATCACGGTAAGGATGTTCCTTTTCAAATACTGACAAATAAAAAATTGAAACGATGGTAAGTATCAGCCTCTAACTAAGCACCTAGTACTATTACAACTGATGTCAGAACATGTTGGATGAAGGACCTAAATCACCTACTTTGCACTCTATCAACAGTAATATTCTACACTACATCTGACCTGTGGCTCACAGAATAGTTGCTAACTTTCTACAGTTTTTCACCTGGAATCTATAATCTTTGATCCATAAGCATAACTTACAGCTTGCTAGTATGTTAGGGATTTCAAAAATTGCTCTGAAAGATATACATGACAGCATCACCTCAGCAATCAGTCCATCACAGTTGACTATCCCTTCTCAGGGGAGGAATGATCTTGATTCATCCAGTTTACTCCCGTACCTTGGGGAGGGCAGGTTACAGGTGATGTTAGCTCATCATGGGACAAACGATCATCATAATGAAGTATCTTTTAGTATGATGTCATGTGGATGACCTGATTCCTGGGACTATATCTAGGATAAGGCAACACCAAATTATAGAAAAGTGGGACTCTTCGTCTTCTTCTGCTCCCAATAAAGAAGTCAAACCCAACATGTCTACTTTTTAGTATCTAGTATTTGACTCGAGTAGTCTTTTTGTATAATGATATTTATCACTGTTCATTGTTACATGCATATTCCCTATCTTGTTTCTACAATGTACTTGCAATTAGCCTACGGGCAGGAACTTGCAAATAAACTCTCTATTGATCATGGAAGCTTGACATCTGCTACACTTTCTTCCAACACAAAAGTAAACAAGGATCAAATTTTCAATGACCACTTTCGCCTTCTTTGGGACCAATACTGATGACCAATCACTTCAGGACATAAACTTGCAAGAGTTACAGACACATGATCTTATCAACATTTGATCTTGCTTATTTGTTAGCTCTCCGCGTTTTCAAAGTTTGATACTTCACTGGAAGAGCAACATGTAAACAGAGCCTGACAAACTGTAACAGGAAATTCTAGCAGTGATTTCCTAGCAGGAAAAAAAAGTTGGTCTTATAAGTTCCTCTTTAAAACTGCCATGCAGGGTTTACTCAAAAGGTGGATATTCGCATGCTGGTTTTAAGTTCGAGGTGAGGAGAACACAGTGAAAAAACACCACAAACACCTTTATACTATAAATTATAGTAGAGATAGTCTATACCTTGGTACGCAAAGTCAACTCTCAGTCCTCAGTCTTCATGTTAAACTTTTATCTAAAGAAAAGATCAATACCAGAGAGACAAATTAGTGTCGCCTAATGATAATGAAGTCTCTCCAGGCATGATGTCATGTGGATGACCTGATTTCTGGGACACAGAACCCTAACAAGGCTCCACTTGGGAATTCTTGCTTCCAGAAGTTGTACCAGAGTAGGAAATTGATTCTACTTGCATAGGTTACCAGAAATACAGTTCCATATATAGGGTCAGCATGTGTAAACAATGCAAGAGCAACTAGGAAACACAAGTTAGGCAATGTTACGCTTCTGTCGATTGAAAAGGCAAAGAATAAGAGATATTTTACTTAAACATTTTGTTAGAGAAAATAATATAGCAATAATACTAATACATTTATGGAAATGCATATTTGCAGTGCTGTGAATTCATGGTAGAGAGGTAACTCCGAAAACTGTGAAATAAAACCACTTTGAACATTTCAAGATTCACAGCATATGACCAAAATGACTCACAAAGTGACTGTATGTTTCGAACCCAAGATACACGTATCACAATCCACTGTAACATATCACAAACTTCCTTCAGAATAATTTTCTCCCACAAACAGATCTGAAAACACTATAACCTTTCTACAGGGTTAGGAGATCGTAAAATCCAGCATAAATTCAGAAAATTTGCCAGGGGAGTCAGTTTCCCTCTGTGTGGCGGCAAAATCCTCTGTTAGCAAAACTCAACTGGCAAATTATTCTCACTAGAATAGCCAGCATAGTCAGTCTGGTAGAGACCAGTAGGATGTTGTCCAGATGGCTCCGATGATGTCATCTGTTTGCCTGTCCTTGACCAGGACTAACTGTGCAAATCCCAGAATCCCACAGCTGTACGAGTGTGTAATCCGTGAACACCCACACATGTCATGATATGGACACAAAAGTTTCCTTTATCAGAAATACTGTGACTTACTGCTCTTTGGCTGGCATTTCCTGAACTTGACTATACCAGGTGTAGCACTAGCAGTGATCCTGATCTTGAGATGTGGAAGATTATGCAATCCTGAAAAAGCCTACTCAAGTAGTAGAATGGGCACATATGCATTCAGCAGCAATTGCTTTATCAAAAATATTTGCTCCTATGATCGTCTTAAGGTGATAATTCTTGAACTTGACTATCTCTTCTAAGGATCAAAAAGTGATTCTAATGAATGCTACCCACATAAGTGAGGAAATAGACACAGATGTACTTAGGAAACATTTCTTTTATCAGTAAATCCAGTGATTTGCTGAATTTACAGTAGCATTCCTTGAAGTTGAGAAGTGATCTTGATTTGATAAGGAATAAGGTGATAATCTGTACTACCCACACAGGCTATGATATGGACACAGATTCCTTCAACAACCTTTCTTTATCAAAATCCAGAGATTTCCTCTTCTTAGTGCAGCATTCCTTGAACTTGGCAGCCTTTTCTAAGAATTAAGGAATGACTCTGATATAAGATATGGAATTTGCTGACAATCCACAACCCCCCCGGGTGAAACAGTAGTGGGATTGATACAGATGCATTCAGAAATGTTGGTAACGCTAGTTCACCTTTATTCGCGGGGTAATCTATATCCGTTATACCTAAAAACAGGATATTTTGGGATATCAGGTAGATGGACAGTGGTTTCAAATTGCATTTTTTTTTCAATATAACGCAGTTTGAGACCACCGTCAGTCGACTTGATATCCCGAAATACCCTCGTGTTAAATACAACGGATAAAGTTTACCCCGCGAATAAAGGCGAACTAGCGTTATACATATAGGATACAGTGATAACATCACACCTTTGGGTAATAATCCCTGCCAACATTCAAACAGATTGCAGAGATACCTTTTAAAATGTATGGGGAGTGCTGGGAAAATACTTTGTGCCACCCACACAATAGGGATCAACATTTCATTTTCTTATAAAAAATCCAAGGGTTTGCAACATGTGTACTCCTGTAGTGAACATTTCCTGTCCAGATCCATAGAGACTATATTTGTATTTACAGGAACTGCAGGAGGTTAGAGTTAGACTATCCTGATTTTGATATACAAGAAACAGGGAGTTAACCCACACAAGTGATCACAAGTGACATTGATACAACTCCAGCTGTTAACTACATCTGCTGCACTTGAACTAGACAAAAGCAGAACAAGGTTGGATCTGACTTCGCCTGACTGTCATATCTGTGCTGCAGATGTTGGCAGGGTGACCCAGTCATGTTAATCTAAAAGAACCCAACAAACCTTCTGAAAAGAGAAAGACGGACCCGGTGTGCTTGGTAAAAAATACGAGCCATGGTTAAGCCACAATGCACTAGTACTCCATACTTGTAAAAATTATCATGCTTCACCTTAGTTGAGATTATGACTGCTTTATCTTTTACCTTTTGGACAGTCACAAAAATGTCACAATCTTTCCTCCCAAGATCTGCTTGGAGCAAAGTATAATGGGTCTGGAGGTGAATGACATAATTTTCCCAAAGGCAATGAGGCACTGACTTGTAATTCAAGGTCGAAAATTTTGATTTATGATGTAATATTATGACGTTACAAGTTGGACTTCCAATAATTCATAACCCATGATCATGCAAATGGTGTGCATCACTTTGAATAGAATTATACAGTATTAAATTGTAAAACTGCTTAAGTGTACAATAAAAAAATCTCATCCAAAATACTTGTTAGCATATAGACATGGATGTAAATTTTCAGTTTATAAAGTAGTTTTCCCCCATTTTCATGTTTATGACATGCCCACCTCTTCACAGTAAACTCCTTTGAAGAACAACCAATTGTCAAACACTAATCTTAATAGTTCTCAATGGGGTACAAACAAGCTCAAGTGGTCAGTCTTTGTCAATGGCTTCCACTGAATATTCATGGCCACTTAACCATTACTAAACCTGTTACACTTTCACACTCTCACAGACAAAGGGCCCCCTACTCAAGTGGGCAGGTAAACAAAGAAACTACTCTCCTGTACCTTAGGGTTGTTCAATATTTGTTGTAGTTGGCAGGACAAGGGTGCTACTGTGAGTGAACTGGAACAGGAAAGTTCTGCCAGAAACACAGCAGTGAAAGGAGGCTATGCAAACAGTTTGTCAGATTCTTTTCTCACAGGCCATTTTGCTACTGTCCTGTTGGATTTGATTCCGAACGAAGAAAGAATACAAGGCTCGTTCACTGGTCCTCGGAGACATTATCATAGCCTTTTCTCAGAGCATTTTCAAAGCTTTTTGGATACTATACCTTTACATCTAGATTGTAACCAATACAACATTGTATGACGCAGGAAAAAAGCCTTGGCCGGTCTACCATCTCCATCCTTTAGAGCCACTATGACGTCATTCGTGAGGACAATAAAATTGTAATGTAATTACCTGGTAGGAATCCAGAGCTGGAACTTCAGTGGAAGTATGATTTCCTGATAGTGAGACATTCAGTAACAACAGACGGGTAATTTTGTACAAACGATACATCTTGTATAACATTATTATTGTTCAGTACAATCAGAAAATTGTTCTCTTTTGATATCATAAGTGATACAACTTCGATTACACGGCTAAAGCTTACAGTAGGGAAAAGTCTGAGCACCATAAATGTTAGAAAATACTTCAGTCTCCTATCTCCATCCTCCAGAGCCACACTGACGCCTTCACGTAATCACACAAATCGCTGCATCTTCCCATCTCTCTACTTCATTTGTGCCTCCAATCTGATAGCCTCCCACTAACCTGGTTAAAACCTGGTATTAACAAATGGCACAGCAGAAAGTGCTCCTCTCAGCATCACAATCTAATTACTCTACCCTCCGCCATCAGATGTCATTTTGTCCTTGATACATTATTGAAGAAGTTTACTGCCTGAACTGAAAACATACGGAAAAAATGTTTAACAAAATCAAGAAATTGATGAAATTTGCAGACCTCATAAATTTTAAGTTTGAATAATATCTGCTTACTGCATGCAATTCTTTACCAAACTGCTGGTAAAAAAATTGGGAAGTAGGTGGTAATATCACAAGGGAGAAACAAGACCATAGCATGTCTAGAACAAGACACAATAAACATTCTGCTGCAGTACCCAAGAAATCTACCAGGAGGCCCATGATCAAACTTGACCTTTGTCTTCCCACGACCTACCCACATAGCTAAATTTCATCATATTCCATCCATACGTTCTTAATTTAGGCTGACACACATAGACAGGAACACAGACAAACCAAATACATTACCTCCACTTTTTATGGAGGTAATAAAGTACTCTTCAAGTAAAGGTAAGGCTCCGACTGTTTGTTTTTTCGCTTTTATCAGGCTTTCTATTTTGTAGCGTTAGGCCGTGAGACAGCAAGAAAACAGTACAAAATAGAAAGCCTAAAAAATGTCTTTTAAAAATGTAAAGAAAAAAGCCTAACCTCTGCCTGAAGAGAAGTAATAAAGTTAGTATTTCGCATCATTTTCTGGAAGAACACGTACAGTCTACAAACATATTTGCATCCAACCTGAAAGATTGACAATGGTCTGGACACAGACAATTGGCGCACCCCACAGGGGACATCATCAGAGACAGGCTGCATCAGGGAAGCCATAGGTCACCGCCCAGCCATGATTTCACCCACCCAACACATGAATTATTCAACATCCTTTCAATTCACATTACCACAGGGCTACAGATATGGCTACCTGATCCGGACCACACCCAGTGTCTGGGATAGAAGGGTTTCAGAAAAATAAGAACAGGAAAACTAATTTAATGCTGACAAATTTGATTATTATTTTGCAATACAGTATGTGTGTTTGTATGTGTGTGTGTGTGCTTGTGTGTGTGACATTGCATTTGTGCGTGTATGCCTTTGTATGTGCCTGTGTCTGCCTGTCTGCGTGTGTGTGTGCCTTTTGTGTGTGTGTGTGTGTATGTGTATGTGTATGTGTATGTGTATGTGTATGTGTATGTGTATGTGTATGTGTATGCACAAGTTTGTATGTGCACCTGTGCGTGACTGAGTGAACATGAACATGAATATATGCATATATGCTCGTGGGTGTGGGCTACTGTTTCCAGACAATGTTGATCTTATGCTTCAATGAACCCAGTTTTCTAATTAGTCTACACAGTAGCAGCCACATAATCCTTATTATGTTAAACCCATTATACCTGTTGGGAGGGTAAAACTTTTATAAAAGGTCAGGGTGATTGTATGGCTGGGGAACATTCGACCCTGACTCCAATTTGACGCTCCTTTAAAGTCGGGATCAGGGCATCTTAATTTCCCTCAACTACAAACAGGCAGGGGGACCTTCTCTGTTTTTAATTCCACAGTGAGACCACTTCAATCTAATTTGTTGGTTCTTAAATAGAAGGAAATAAGTCTCTAAGTCTGATGGGAAATTCTATAACCTGGTAGCCATTTCTGTCCAAGAAGAGGTTCGCCTCCGAGTCTGACAGCTTTTTGATGTGTTTTAGGCATTTTTATTGGGCTTTCCATTTTGTAGCCAGCGTTAACTAAGGAGGATGGCAAGCTATCGTTACGCATACATACACTACACCACACAGTGACACAGTTTTAGGAAGACAGTACAGTCAAATCAGATAGCAAATCTTTCCTCACATTTTCACCTCAATCCCTTCCTGAGGGTCTGCATGCTCTTTTACGTAAGGCGTAGGCAGCCTATTTTATTTCCCGTAATTCGTAGGGAAAACTATCTTATCTACGTAAATCGTAGCGAGGTGACGAAATTTAGCGTAATTGCCTTCCTTGATTTAGCGTAATACGTAGGGGGTTCTCCTGAATTCAGCGTAAATCGTTGTCAGGACCCCCCATACTGACCCTCCTTCCTGAATTTTGTTTCAAAGTTTAAGAGAATAAGACATACAAGAAACAAGGAAGTAAATCGGTAAGGCCTGATATAACATTAATAGAGAACCAAGGAAATGAGCTGATTCGGCCTGACCACCTCACACACCTGTACCCAAGGAGCTAACTACCCATGCAGCCTTGCAATTAGGGTCCTCCAAACACAGGTATCG